>NW_026992350.1:0-113207 GCF_028769735.1 Zonotrichia leucophrys gambelii | reverse complement strand
CATGTGCTGTCACTGTCTATGTTATATAGGGTGTATCAGAGCACTGGGGATTTTTGCTGCCAAAAATTCAGGGAAATCGGTTGGGAATCCAAGGATTTGATGATTTAATTAGAGAAAAGTGGTCAATTGATGCAGCCCTGGCTCCTGAGGAAGGGCCCAAAAATGGGGAAAAGCTGAAAGGCTACCAGAACAAATCCTACAACACCATGGACCAGCCCCTGGGAACCCAAACCAATTCATATCAGGAGCCACAGAACCCATTTCTCATTTCAATGGCATCATTAGATTACAAGCTGCCCTTGCAATAATAACCAACCAGACAGCTCCAGCTCCTGACCTTCCTGCCGACCAATCCACTGAAATGAGGAACACAACACCTAACCATGGGATGGGATCAGATCATCTGTTAGCAGAAAAAAGAGGAGTTTGTGGAAAATTAAATGACTCAAACTGCTGTTGGCAAATAGATGACAAAGGAAAAGTGGTTAAAAAAAAAATAACACCAGAAACAAAAAAGCAGCTCATGTATTGGTCCAAACGTGGAAAGGATGGGAATGGGACACGGTTTTGTGGCTCCCTGGCAGACCATGGGTTAAACGAATGCTGTTTCTCCTCTGATGTGCTACAGCAACTCTCATCTTTTTACCATGCTCCACACCTTGAGAGTGCAGCTCATTCAGCAGCTGAGCGAGGGGCCAGAGGAGTAATGAGATAAAGGAAGATAAGGGGTGAAATCACACAGCTGTCAATAAATGTTCACTAATTAACATGGACTGCTGCTCACAGAAAGACCCGCTAAATTCCTGAACTTCGACAAGAATAAAAACTTAACAGAGCCGTGAATATTGGCTGTTATAAAAAAGTGGGGATGCACATTAACGAGGACATGCAGTTGGCGGATCGGGAGGTCTGAACCTTCCAAGCACCTCAGCCAGTGCGCAAAGGGAGAGGGAGATGAGCCGGGTAAATGAGAATAAAAAGAAGGCTGCGAACTACAACAATGGCAGAGAGCCCTCGGCAAATGCCCCACGGCCTCTCCCTCTGCTCAGCAATAAAGTCACTTTTACAGGACTCCTCTGTCTCCTCTGGGCACAGAAACCTCCGGCCACGGGAATTTCCCCGCACAGCCCCGGGCACGGGGCAGCCCCCTCTGTCCCAGCCACAGCAACCGGGCCGAGCCACCGCTGCTCCGGCAGCGGCTCCTGCCGAGGCAGCGGCCGCAAGGAGACCGCGGGCAGCCGCTCCCGCAGCGCCCTCACGCCAGCGGCAACACGGGCCGGACACGGCACAACCAACCCGCCCGAGCCCCCTGCCGCCCCCGAGGCCCGCAGCCAGCCCCGAGCCCCCGCACAAACCAGCGCGGCTCCCACCTGCGCTGCGGCCGCCTCCGAGCTCCGCCGCCGCCTCACCGCGCTCCGGCCGCTGCCGCCGCCCCGGGACCGCACACACGCTTCGACAATGGCGCCAGGACCGCCCTCAGCCCGCCACCGGGGCCCTGCTCCGCCCCGCTCCCACCAATCAGCGCGCCACAACCACGACTGACGGCAGCACCGCCCAATCGCAGCCAGGGGCGGGCTCTGCACACGGCACAGCCCCGCCCCGCGCTCTCAGGGCCCCCCGGGCTGCGTGAGGGCAGAGCCGGAGCTGAGGAACAGCCCTGGAACGGGCCCGGGCCCGAGGGGGATTGAGCTGAAAACACAAACTTCTCCACGGCTTTCCCGGCACTGCGGCTCCGGTGGCTCCGGCTCCGAGGAAAGCCCTCAGTTTTCCTACCCCTTATTAGGCGCATTAGTACACTGCTTTAATTTACTGCAACAATGGGAAAACTGCCCAATGCTCTGTGGATGATTGGGGGAAGGGAGAGATTTCTGACAGAAAACTCCCAAATCGCAGAGCAGGATAATGAGAAGTAAGTGAAGACCCTTAAATCCACCTTTCCCCCATGCCTCCATTGTGAAAAACGCCCATCACTTTAAAAAAAAATAAAGTTTAATAGTAATAAAATGGTCATAAAAATAGCAATACAATTCGAGTAATAAAAATTTGAACAATTGAGATTAGGACAATACGAGACAATAAGAAGAAAGTTATGGAGGACCAGGTACCTTTTTTGGGCAAAATAAGCCCGAAAAAGGACACCCGTTAACAGAGGATTAACCATTGAAAGCAATAGCCTGTTGCATATTCATACACCTCATACATGATGCATAAATTCCATTCAAACAAAGGATTCTGTCTGGTCAGTGTCAACTTCTTCCTCCTAATCCTTAGCGGCGTCTTCACGGCTGAGCAAGGCGGGAAGAAGTTCGTTCCTTCTGATAAGAGAGCAGTAAATTCTCTTTCTCTGAAAGATTAAGGTGTCCTGTGGCTGCTATCTGGTGCAAGTACCTCATTCATTTCTTTAAAAAGTATCCCACATACATAGTTCCTACCTTAACTAGAAAACTGCATTTACCATACTGTTAAAATGTTGATACTGCCCTACTAATCGCTACAACAAAATACATATAGTATTTTATATCTGCATAGAGACATATAATATGCACTTTTCCCACTGCCAAGGTAAAGGGATTCCTTTAATCTGTCAAACCACAAATAAAATGAAATACAAAACGCTGTCCCTGATACAAGCAAAAAATCTGTGGAAGCCCACAAAACACCACATAACTGGGGGTCTGGGGGGGATGATTCTCAGTGAGATATTGTTTTTTTTAATTTCTTTACAAGGGCTTCACATAAATCACCAGCCACTTACATACTTTTTTCCACATAAAATGCTGCACTTGTTGCAAACAAAATCTTAAAATCTCACAAACAGAGCTATACAGTCCCAAGAATCAAATTACCACAATGCAGGGGAAAAAACCCACACAGCTCTCCTGTACCTCAAGTCTTGGGAATCAACTTATAACAAGCTCTCTCTATTACAGTTCTGACAGCCTACAAACACCAGTTCAAGATAAAACCCTTCTAAAAGGGTGGCTTAACCCTTTTGACTCAGGCTCAAGCTTAATACATAGCTTAACACAGATGACACACAACAAAAATTACCAGCTTGTTACAATTATAACTTTTACACAATAGTCAGCAAAATCTCACACTACACCAGATGAATCCAAAGTTGCAACTTTGCAAACTCCACAAGGAGAGGGATCACAAAGGCACTGTGTTACAGCGTTTGATCCTCGCCTCCCAGGTCCCACAGCCAAAGGATTGGTTAACACCTGAACACAAAGCCTTACAAAAGAATGGTTATACTCAAACACCAGGTGTCACAGTGAATGCTGTTCCCCAAAACTAGAAAGTTCACACACACACAAACTCACTGTGAAAGGGGTATTTCTTTCCACACACACAAACTCGGTTATAACAACCTTAGACCAGCATTTGCCCTTACGACTGCTAGCCCCAGTTGGTGGCAAACTGAGCTCTCTATGGCGAAACAAATGGCAGCATCAAAAGCCTGAGCTCAGTACAACAGTTCAACAACTCTTTCTGCTGGCAACCAGATTTCAACTGCAACTTCAGCTTGCAAGCACACTACAGAGGCACAAGTTGCACGTGGGACATCTCCCACGACTTACCAAAGGGCCTCTCCTGACCACGCCTTACCGGTCACTGTTTTAAACTGTTTTAATTTTTAAACATACCATTTTGTCTGGAGTTTTAGTAGTCAGGAGTCCTTGTCTGCTGCTGGATGAACAGTCTGTGCAGCAGAGCCCACTCTTCCAGGAATATCCTGGGGGTGCACCAAGGGGGTCCATGACCTGAGCTGGTCTCACAGCCCAGCAGAGTCTCCTCCTGGCTGGCTTGCTAACTGAATCATTAAAACTGAAGATCATGGACAAAGGCTCTAACTAGTTAAAGTTAGAAAGCTGTATGTTTATAACGTGGGTGGGCAGCACGGGGGAGTCATTCTCAAAATGCATGACTGCACCACACAAGGATTTTTGCCTTCTGTTCATTTCCCAAAATAATACGTATGCATAACCCCAGCACCTCCCATCCCCACGTTGTATTAAAATGACGTTATTAGTCCTTCACGTGCGCACAATTCTTCTCTTGAATTGGGTCGGTGGTCTCAAATTGGGCCAGTGGTCCAGGGATGAAGTCAGGAAGGTCTTCATCAGGTCTCTGTGACCCTCTGGCACAATCCAAGGCCCCTGCTTTGTGATGGATTAACACAGAGTCTAGGTGCTGGGCATTGTTCTACTGGTTTCAATATGTTCCTCTAATGGTTCACTTGCTCCACTTTTTTCTACAAATGAGCTCATAATATAACAATTAGCTTTAGCTTAGGCATCTAATAATCATTGTCCTATTTTTGGTGTATCTGACTTCAATGTGAATTGGTTCTAATCCTCAGCTAAAATCTTAAATTTTTAAAATCATGATTCACGTATGGCTGCTTTCCAGTTGTTGTTCATGCCTACGATGCAACATGAACCATCAGTGAGAACAACGCAGCGTGTTTCTTCTGCTGGCAGTTGATTGTAGGGTGGAGCTTCTTCAGCCCGTGTCACTTGTTCTTATTCTTCTTTGTCAGCGAGACCAGAGTTTTACCTTGCAGCCAGTTTGTAATTATTGCCAAAATTCTAGGGCAATTTGGGTTTCCAATACTGCTGATTCTGTCAAGCCCGTTCCCTTGGCTGTGGTTTTGCTGGATAGCAGGCAGGGACAGTGGGAATCTCGTTCATTCTCGCGTAGCTGATTGATAATTGCTGCCCCGAGATGCGTAGGATGTCTGTGCTTCGGCCTGTGCAACTGAAGAACGAGTCTGGACTCTTCACTTTTCGGTCTTGAGGTTGTTTATTAATTCTTATCTATAAAATTTTCTTTCTGCCCAGCCGAGGTCTGCTCAGCAGGGCAGCCACGACCACTCTGACCGCTCCCAAGGTGGTGTTGTCTTTTTATACTACAAACTACGTATATCATACTGACACTTAATTCCCAATACCTATCACCTATTTTAGACAGTGCACTTCTACTCTAAACCAATCCCAAAGTGCCAACATCACAGCAGAAAACGGAGAACAAGAAGAAGAAGAAAGGCTAGACATGCCCTGATTCCTCCATCTTGTCCCCATAACCCCCATACCAAAAATCCTAAAATCTACATTTTCATCCTGTGATTATTTTGTCATTACTCTATTCAAACCTGTGTGACCTTCACGTCCTCATACAAAGCTGGTAACTTGCTCCAAGGGTCAAAATCAAATCCCCAGGTGTTCTGGGCAGCATGCCAGGGTCTCCAACCCCCCTGGTGGGGCCCTTGGCAACTCCGGACACCGGGAGGGATGTACTGAGTTCCGACATCTCCCCCTTCTGTTTGCACCAAAAACACCTCTTTGGCGACTCGATTCATGACCCGTCACACACACAAAAGGATGCATGGCACGATGAGCATGAGAACCAAAAGTCCTACTAAAATATAAAACTCTATTTCTAAAAGCACTTTCCACAATGGAGAAAGATGGAAAAATTCAACCACATCATCGAACCAGGATCCAGTGAGCTCCCTAAGCTTTTTTATACTGTCTTCTATCTTGTAATGTTTTCATGAATTGACTTTGAGTGATCTGTCAGATTTATGCAGCACATTCCTTCAAATTCCTCACATCCATGTCCATGTGCCAGAAGCAGATAAGTGATTGCTGCTCTATTTTGAAGAGTTGCCCGTCTCACACTGTCAATGTCTTTTAACATGTCACTCAGTGCAAGAGAAACGGCTCGAGCATGTTTGCTCAACCAGCAACCCATGTGGTCCAATTGAGTCAAGGCCATCCCTGACGCTGTCTGAGGTGAGAAAATTGCAATGGCAACTCTCCAAGCCTTGTCCCAAGTGTTTACCTCACCATCACAATTTGGACTATACTGTTCCAATGATCTTCTCCCTTTACGTTTTTGCTCTTTCCATGATTTTGAATCAGGTGACAACAATGAAATTCTTCCAATGCAGCATGGACCACCTTTGACATTTGCAGGGATGCCAGGCCAAATTCTGTCTTTACAAATGAAAAAGATCCCCCGTGGCAATTGTGCTGGAACCTGGAGCAATGCTTTGGTTGTCGTCTTGGTGTATTTGCACCAAGCTGATGCATTTTTGTAAAAAGCATGATGCAGAGTGTGAGAGTCTGTCTGAAATACCCTTCATTTTTGCCTCACGATTGTCGTGAAGAAAAGACCACCAAAAAGTTAAAAACTGTTGAGCCAGTGGGGAAGGGGAGTCATGTGCCTCTTAGCTCAGTGTTTCCACAGGTGTTGTTTGCCACGCTGAACTTGAAGGGGCACCTTGCCCTTTTTCTGAACAATGGACCTGGACTTTCTCCCCACCTCCTGGCCTGGCTGCTTTGAGCTTTGGGGTGGTCCCTCTTCCAAGAGAAGACCCCTCTCGTCCACCCTCAACCATCGTGACAGACAAGCAGAGATGTAAGCCTCTTCATCAAGGAACCAAGGTAAGAAACTCCTGTGCAAGGAAACCCCCCTCACACCCTTCTTACAGAGACTGGAACTGACCCCCCCCAACTCAGGGGATGTGCAGTGGGGGGAGGAAAAGCTGCCCAGAGTAAACGCAGGTGCGAGCACTGGGCCATGAAAACAATGGTTCTCACCCGTTGCCTGGCTTGGGTTTGTGCACCCCTATTCTTTCTCCCCCGAAGACCTTTGTTTCGGCCAAGAAACCATTCCCCTTCCCCCAACTAAAGACAGTACGACTGGGGTCCAGTTCAGCCGTGCCTTTTGTGGCCTGGTGAGCTTTTGACAGCTGGACCTCGAAGGATAAAAGCAGCACCGCATTCGGTAGCTATACCCATCTCCCCTCTTCTCCTCCCTCTTTTCCTTATCTTCTCCTTCTGTCCCCAGTTTCCCCTCACCAACGCATTTCTGTTGTGGTTATTTCAATAAAACTGCATTTGTTGGTTTTGTTACTGTAAATCCCCTGTGCCTTTGTCGGTTATTTTGCATCTTAAAATCACCGCGTTACCCGTTCACTGGGACGGATCGCGACAGTGGGGGGGTCTCCGCTGTCCCAGTGCACGATGTGGGGGGTCAGTGCTCGAGCGGGGGGTCCCGGTGCTCAATGACGACACTGATTGATGGGTTGGGGGAGTCTCTGGTGGTCCCGGTGCATGAGGAGGGGGGAGGAGAAACTCGAGGGTCCTGATGCCTGAGAGGGGGTCCCAGTGCATGAGGACAGTGAAATTTGGGGTTCCCGGTGCTCAGCGGGGTCCCATTGGGTGCCCAAGGGCAGTGTCTGACACAGAGAGAGACCCCAGTTACACCAGGGACCCGCAGACGGGGGCTGGGTCAGTCCTGGTGACACTCAGGGGGCTCTTGGTAGCACAAGGACCGCCCAGGTTCTCCTGCACGAGATCTTGGTGACACGAGAAGCTGGTGGCACTTGAGGAACTGGTGGCACTCGAGGGGCTCTTGGTGACACGCAGTGCTGTGGCACTCAAGGAGCTGGTGGCACTCGACTGCCCCCAAGTCTCTCCAGTGACATCACTGCACCAACGACATTACAGTGGTGACATCACTGTCTCTGCAGCAGCCTCGGGATGTCCTTGATGGCTTTTTGGCACTGCTTGGCCACTGCGCGGCTGCCAGGGCCACCCGGGCCACCGGGGCCACCTGGGCCAGCATAGGGACTCAAAAGGAGGTTGTGGATATCCCACAGTGTCGGCAGCAGGTGATGCGAGGCCAGGCGGGCGCTGCCCTCCCACAGACGCTCAAACTCAGCCACGTCGGCCACCAAGGCCTCAAGGATATTGGGGGACATTTGCTCTGGCCACTTCAGGGTGTCCTCAATCTCCTCGAGCTGGGTCTGCATGTCCCAGGTGAACTCGATGGCTTTTTCACACGCGTCCACCAAACGCTTCAGCGGTGCCAGGGCCACCACTGCCCAATGTCCCCTCCAGGCGGCCGCCCTCGCCCGGCTGGTGGCCACCATGGCCTCATCCATGGCCTTGCTGGTAGCTTTCTCTTCCTCACTGGTGGCCGCTGCCACCTGAGCATTGTGCGTGGCCCCTGCCGAGGCCCCCTCGACCCTGTCCAGGGTCACCGGCAGCCACCAGGGTGTGGCCTCCAGGTTGTCCCCAGGTTGTCCCCTCTCCCTGAAGGTGGCCTTTAACCACAGGTGCTTGGCCCACAAGGGTGTCGCGTCCCAGCAGGTCTTGCGCAGCTCATCGGCCTCCTCCTGCAGCCGGTCCCATCTCTCCCTGAGCGCGGCCACCAACTCCTGCCAGGCCTTGGCCGCGGCTCTCACATCGGCCCAGTTGGTCCCAGGGGTGGCCAAGAGGGCGGCCAGGGCCTGGCCCAGGCAGGGGACACCACGGTGGCCCATGGAGGTGACATCGCCATGGTCCAGGGTCTCACGGAGGCTCTGGGTGAATCTCCTCAGGGCCGCGGGCAGGAACTTTGGGGACACGCGCTGCCGCACGTCCCTGTGTGACCCGGTCACGGTGGCCGCCACCTTGCCCAGGGTGGCCACCACGGACACCAGCGCCTTCAGCAACTGGGGAGGGGACAGGGCACGTGTCAGACCTGGTGGCACTTGTGGCCGCCTGCAGGGGCCCCTGTGCCCTCCCGGGCTCCCCTCTGTCCCTTTCTCATCCCCTCGTCCCCACTGCCACCCCCGTGTTCCCCCCCGTCCCCCACTGCTCCCTTCTCCCCCGTGCCCCCTCCCCCCACTGTGTCCTTCTCTCCCCACCCCCCGCGACCCCGGTCGCACCTTCTGGTTCTGCTGGCTCATTGGTGACCGGCGGGGACACCTTGGGGACGCTCCGGTGGCGAAGGAGCCCCGGGACAGGCACCGGTCCCGGCCCAGAATCGGCCCCGGCGGCGGCGCTCGCGGAAATGCCCGAGCGCGATCGGGAGGCGCCGGAAAGGGGCCGGGGCCAGAGGCAGTGACGTCACCGTCCCGCCCATCACCAGTACCGCCCCAATCCTCGGGAAGCACCAGATTGGATTCGGGAGATTTTTAGGCTGAATCCCAAGGGGTTTAGGCTCCATCCCGCCATTTCTAGGCGGATTAAATCCGCCGTTCCCGGCTGGATTGATGAGGGAACGTGGAGCGCTCTGAGGAGCGGGCGGAACTGCCCTCAACCAAGATGGCGGCGCTGCTTCTCTCGCGAGACCTCTGGCGAGAAGCGGGGTGGGGGCAGTTGGGAGGGGATTTGGGGGAACCTGAGGGAGAACTGAGGGTCCTGAGGAGGTTTGGGGAGTTCTGAGGGGATGTGGAGAGTTCTGAGGGGGTTTGGGGGGTCCTGAGGGGGCGTGAGAGGGTTTAGGGAATCCTGAGGGGATCTGGGGGATACTGAGGGGATCTGAGGGGAGGCTGGGGGGTCCTAAAAGAGAACTGGGGGCGCTGAGGGGATGTGAGGGGGTTTGGGGTCCGTCAGAGAGAACTGGGGGTTCTGAGAGAAAATTTGAGGTATCTGAGTGTTATAAATAAGAAGCTTGACAAGGCCAATATTCAAGCAGCAATCAATTTATTAATTAATATCGTAAAGTATGAGCAATACAGCGCTGGGTACAGTGGGGGAAGTTTTCCCTCTAACTGCACACCAATAGTTGAGGGTTACAGGTATTTATAGGGGTACTCATAAGCTTTCTCACCAGTTTCTATTCCAATTTTTATTCATCAGCAGTTTCCACTCCAAATTTTTACGTCACAATTCTATACACTGTTTTGATTTAGTTTTTCTCAGGATGTATCTCAAAAGGATTATCCCCAGATGGTGGTGGTCCAGTTTCCGAAAGAAGAAAGATGAATCTCGTATGGTGAAGTCCATCTTCCCAGATGTGGGTCCACCCTTTAATTGCAAAGACTATAAATCTCCTAACAGTGGTGTCCATCTTCCCTCGGTCGAAACTATAAATCCTTCAGCTGATGTTCATCTTCCTTTCTCAAGCTGATTTTCTCTGCTTTATTAAGGTGTGACATAAGCAAGTTTCCTTTATATATATTCCAAAGCTATAGTTTCAAGGATACAAGCAATATTCTAAAATTATACTTCAAAAGTTTATTTTTGCAGAACTCTTTGAGGATTAACTACAAGCAAAAAGCAACATCCTTAACACTTTAATTCCAATGCTCCTAAATCAACCAAGGTTAATTGCAAAAAAAGATAGGTTCAAAGGCCTTCTTCCATGCTTTACTTTCCTCAGTTATTATTAGAATTCGCAACTGTCCCATTGTCGGTCCCCACACATATCACAATCACAAATACACACATTGCCTGTATGTACCTGACACGAAACACAGCTTTGTATTTCACACCCTGACAATGGTTGCCCCATCATAAGAATCGCAGAATTTGCATCTCCAAGCTCCCACCTGAGGTTTCCACCTGCAGTTACATCCCAGGCCTGTTTTGCTAGATCCGGACCAAAACATATTAAAAAGGGCTCAAGTTCCATTCTGGTGTTGCCACTTCCACTGATAGTCACGGACTACATGTGTCCTACTTGTGGAATTATCTTGGGGGCAGCTTAAAAATAAGGCATCAAAAAACATATCCTTCCCCCCTGCTTTACAGCCTTCAAAATCCTTTTGGTAATTATGGAAGGAGCACCTTACCCAGCTACCATTAGTGAGCTTAACATGTTTTTGATTCCATCTGCCTTGATATCTGGAACGATCATAAGGAGAGCAGCTGGGGGTCCAACAATCTAAACCTAGTCACAAACGCTTTTTCACCACATATATGTTTCCTATTCTATTTAGACAATAAATGCCTCTTTCAGAAGAATGAAGCTGCCATGGGCTTCCTTCTGCATCCCAAAATCCTGTTCCATTATGGACCTCACTCAGGGCACTGACCCACCATTTAGGCTCGACTGGGCTGGCCACCCATGGCCAGCAGACCCTCCGCAGACCCAACAATTGCTAAGATTAAAGGTTTTGCTACTTCTTCTCCCAAGGTTAAAAATTATTTTCCCACTTCTGCCCCAAACCTAACTGACAATATAAGTGTAAGATCATTAAGAGAAACATTCTAAATGTGTAATCTAATCTCCTAACCGAATTTTCACTTTCACGTTGTCTTCCACACCACCTGTGGTGAGAGAAGGCAGAGAAACAGCTTAACATAAAAACAACCAATGACAGTGAGGATTGGCCCCCAGTGACTGGAGGTGGGAGAGGAGGGATGCCCACACAAACTGTTTCAGCAGGCAGTCTGTGGGGAGGCGCACAGGGCTTCCCCCGATGTCGCCGCACTGGCTGCTGCTCCATTCCGCCCCTGTGGAGCGTCGGTCACGGCTTCCCATCCTTCTCCTCCAGCTGAGATGTCCAAACCTCCGGGGCCTCAGAGACCTTGACCCGAGTGTGATGGGTCCACCGTGTTCAGCTGCCTTGACGGCTGTTTCTGTGGTCAGCAACGCTTGGAAAGGTCCACGCCACTTCACCACCAGGGTGCTTCTTTCCACTCTTTAACTGGGACCCAATCTCCCGGCTGGATGTTGTGAACAGCAAAGTCCAAAGGCAGGGTCTGTGCCAGCTGAGCTTCCTGTCCAACAGATTTCACAAGAGACAGTATCCTGGCCACATATTGTTTCAAATATACATCACTTATCTCTATCCCCCTACTAGGCTGAGAATTACAAGGGTAAGGAATTCCAGACATTAATTCAAAGGGAGATAATTGAATATCTCCCCTGGGTCTGGCCCTTATTCTTGCCAAAACCAGTGGCGAGAGCTGTACCCACGGCATCTTAGTTTCTATCACCAGTTTCAGGAGGTGTTTCTTTATCTCTCCATTCATCCTCTCAACCCACCCGAACTCTAGGGGTGCCAGGGGGTATGGAGGTTCCATTGTATCCTTAAAGCAGTCATAACTCCTTGAAGAATTTTTCCTGTAAAATGAGTTCCCCTATCTGAGCCTATTGCTTCCACAGTCCCATATCTTGGAATTATTTGTTCCAAAAATACTTTAATAACTGATCCTGTAGTTGCTGAAATGGCTGGAAATGCTTCCGGCCACCCTGTTAACTGACAGACACACTGTTACCAGAAGATATTTGAACCTTGCCACTCGAGGCATTTCAGTAAAATCCACCTGGCATCTCTGGAAGGGAGGTACAGCCCAAGACCTCCCTCCCCTGGCGAGTTTCTTTGTAACTCTGTTATTGGTTTTAGCACAAATCAAACAACCCTCAATAGCTTGCTTTAGCCAGAATAAAAATAAGCCAGAATAAAAAGACCCACAGCAGCATACGTTTTGAGGAAGGCTTCTGCCAGTCCTCAGGAGCCCCAGTGACTCTCTTCATGAAGTTATTTTAACAATTGCAGGGCCAGAGCTTTTGGTATCCACTGCTTACCATCCCTTGTAAACCAATTATCCTCTCCTTCCTCTGCCCCACTCTTTTAAATTATCTCAAGTTCCTCTGGTGGAAAAGACAGTTTCTCTGGCAGTGGTGCAGTTACTGGGAGCAAAGGGAGCATCTTGGAGCTTTTTGGCAACAATGCAGCTTTCCCAGCTTCTTCATCAGCTAGTCGGTTTCCTGTTACCTCTTCTGAGCACCCTGCCCCGTGCCCCTTGATGTGTATTATTGCTAACTTTTTTGGCAAGTTCACCACCTCCAATAAGTGAGAGATTAAGTTCTCAAGAGATAATGTCTTTCCCCTGCAGCTTAATAAACCTCTTTCTTCCCATAATTTTCCAAATGTATGTATCACCCTGTTATCTTTGCCCAATTATCCCATCAAAAAAATCCCCAAACAATGTTTGAGGTAGCACCAATCTTAATTGAATAGTTTAGAAAATGTATAAAATTGGATACACTTGAAATATTGACAATATAATTTAGTTAAAATTATGGATAATTTGGTTCCAATAATAGCGCATAAGCAAAACAAAAATAACCGCGCAGGGTACGGAGTGCAGGGTTCTGGGACCCTTGCCACCTCACGTAGGAGCTTGCCAGGTGAAAATTACCCCTTTTGTGCCATATGTCAATGCCATCTCCTCCCCTTTTCGATTCATCACACTTCTACCTCCACCCTCATCACCACCTTTACCGTGCATGCTCCACCACTCGGTTTGGTGGTCGCACCCATCTTTCCGGGTCATCACTGATGAAGGCCTCTCCTCTTCCTCGATGTCCTTTAATTCACCATTGGGCTCACATGCTCACCAAGCCAGTACAATGTGAGCCAAAACTAACAGAATATTATGTTTAAGCATCAAAGCAATAAATCTCTTATAGAGGGCATTTTCCTGGGACCCAACCAGATTTTCCTTTCTTTCTGTTAATTTTTAGTAACTGTTATCTCTTGCTTTTTCCTGCCTTTAACATCTGCAGGAAAGGGTGGGGGGGAGAAGGAACCCCTCCTCTCCCTTTCTTGGCAGTACACCTTCTAACTGTTTCATTATTGCCAAATATTAATGACTGTATCAATATTGATTACTGTTTCAATTTTGTCAGCACAAATCATATCTATTTACCATACTTCTCACTATCCTGCTCTGAGTTTTTGGAGTTTTCTGTCAGAGACCTCTCCCCTCCCCCACTCATCCACAGAGGTTTGGGGCGGTTTTTCCTTTTTGGGGGAAATCAAAACGATGCACTCATGCTCCTAATTAGGGGCAGGAGAAGGGAGGCTCCAGGGCTTCCCGCTGAGCCGGAGCCACCGGAGCCGCAGTGCCGGGAAAGCCGTGGCGGAAGCTGTGGAGAAGTTTATTTGTGTTTCAGCGCAATGCCCCTCGGGCCCGGGCCAGTTCCAGGGCTGTTCCTCAGCTCCGGCTCTGCCCTCACGCAGCCCGGGGGGCCCTGAGAGCACGGGGCGGGGCTGTGCCGTGTGCAGAGCCCGCCCCTGGCTGGGATTGGGCGGTGCTGCCGTCAGTCGTGGTTGCGGCGCGCCGATTGGTGGGAGCAGGTCGGAGCAGGGTCTCGGTGGTGGGCTGAGGGCGGCCAAGGCTGGGCAGCGGCGCCATTGTCGGAGCGGCGGCGGCGGTCGGAGCGCGGTGAGGCGGCGGCGGAGCTCGGAGGCGGCCGCAGCGCAGGTGGGAGCCGCGCTGGGTTGTGCGGGGGCTCGGGGCTGGCTGCGGGCCTCGGGGGCGGCAGGGGGCTCGGGCGGGTTGGTTGTGCCGTGTCCGGCCCGTGTTGCCGCTGGCGTGAGGGCGCTGCGGGAGCGGCTGCCCGCGGTCTCCTTGCGGCCGCTGCCTCGGCAGGAGCCGCTGCCGGAGCAGCGCTGGCTCGGCCCGGTTGCTGTGGCTGGGACAGAGGGGGCTGCCCCGTGCCCGGGGCTGTGCGGGGAAATTCCCGTGGCCGGAGGTTTGTGTGCCCAGAGGAGACAGAGGAGTCCTGTAAAAGTGACTTTATTGCTGAGCAGAGGGAGAGGCCGTGGGGCATTTGCCGTGCGCTCTCTGCCATTGTTGTAGTTCGCAGCCTCCTTTTTTATCCTCATTTTCCCGGCCTCATCTCCCTCTTCCTTTGCCCCCTGGCTGAGGTACTTGGAAGGTTCAGATCTCCTCATCTGCCAACTGCATGTCCTCGTTAATGTGCACCCCACTTTTGTAAAACAGCCGGTATGCATGGGTCTGTTAAGTCTTTACTCTCTTGGAAGTTCAGGAATTCAGCGGTACTTTGTCTGAGCAGCAGTCGATGTTATTTAGTAAGAGTTTTTGAGACTGGTGGTTTCTGTCTTCCTTATCTACGAGTCCCTGACCCAATCTCTGGGAATATTCACTCAGTTTTTGGTTTTGTTTTTTTTTTCTTTTTTCCTTACTGAGTCTTCTTTGGTTTTGTGATTATTCTCAGTGCCCTCATTCCCTGTCGTTCTGTAGCCGTTTCTGCATCTGGAGGCCTGGCTGCCACCTGCATCCCCTCGCTCAGCTGCTGAATGAGCTGCACTCTCAAGGTGTGGAGCATGGTAAAAAGATGAGAGTTGCTGTAGCACATCAGAGGAGAAACAGCATTCGTTTAACCCATGGTGTGCCAGGGAGCCTCAAAACCGTGTCCCATTCCCATCCTTTCTACGTTTGGACTGGTACATGAGCTGCTTTCTTGTTTGCTTTGCTATCTGTTTCATCACTTTTCCTTTGTCATGTATTTGCCAACAGCAGTTTGAGTCATTTAATTTTCCACAATCGTCCTGATTTTCTGCTAAAAGGTATTATGATCCCATCCCATGGTGAAGTGTTGTGTTCCTCATTTCAGTGGATTGGTCAGCAGGAAGGTCAGGAGCTGGAGCTGTCTGGTTGGTTATTATTGCGAGGAGAGCTTGTAATCTGATGATGCCATTGAAATGAGAAATGGGTTCTGTGGCTCCTGATATGAATTGGTTCGGGTTCCCAGGGCCTGGTCCATGGTGTTGTAGGATTTGTTCTGCTGGTCGTTCATCTTTTCTCCATTTTTGGTCGCTCTCTCCAGCCAGGGCTGCATCAATTGACTGCTTTTCTCTAACTAAATCATCAAATCCTTGGAATCCCAACTGATTTCCCTGAATTTTTGGTAGCAAAATAATCCCCACTGCTGTAATATACCCTGTATAACACAGACAGTGCCAGCACATGCTGGAGTGGGCAGAGGGATGATTCCCCTCCATTTATTTATACTGAAGTTTTCCCAACATTCTCCATTTGCTGTTTCCTTTTGCAGCTTCACCCGTTTGTGTTGCAGGGTCAGATATCCTCCCCCTGGGCTCTGCCTTGAATTTTGCAAATTCCATCAGTGCCAGCAGGCAGAGCTTGGGGTGAGGGGCAGAGGGAATCAGCCGAATTCCTGCCCCAGGCAAGAGACCCAGGTGCATTGTCCACACTTTGCCCAGCAGTGTTCATTTGCATTTCTAAAGCTCCTGTGGAGGCTGCCTGGAATGGAGCTTCTCTTCCAGGGCAGCCATCTGGTGAGTCACATGTGGCCCCCTCAGAATCTGCTGTTATCAAAAAAGTAGAAACTATTTCAGAGTTGAAAGTGTTACTTTTAAAGCTTTTCGGTTTTGCAAAATGCAGCATAAAGGCAAACATGGAAACACCCAGACCAAAACTTGATTCTCACAATTACTTCTATCCTAAACCTACCTGACAATATAAAGTGGGAATATTATGAGATTTTTTTCTCATGTTGTAATTTTGTCACTGAAACTGCAGGGAAAACAAAATCTTTCCAAGAATCTCTTTAGTGTTAGAGAATCAAGGCATTCCTAGATTCTGGCCAGGATGTGCAACAGAAATAATTTCTTTCACAAATAGCCCGGATGTGCAGAGAAAATCATTCCATACCATGTGAGTTTTACTCGATTTTTCCTAAACTTTACATAGTCTGAACCAATCTAAATCCACTGCTTTAATGTTCCTTGCTTCCAAGTTGTGTAAGGTTTTAGAATTTGGTTTCCTCTTGGACCCGGATTTCTTCCCCTCTGATGTGAATTCCATCTCCACACTCCTGGATTTCCTTCTCAGCCTTTTCCAGCCCAGGTGTCTCCAGCTCTGCCCGGGCAGTGTCGGAGGTAGCTGTTGGTTGCTGTTTGCTGCTGGGCAGTGTTGATGTTTTGTTGTTGGTCGTTATCTCTGTGGGTGTCTTTTGGTCTTGCCCAGTCTGTTGGGATGTTAAACTCATCTCAATTCAGTGGCATAACATCCCTTAAATAAAAGCTTTAAAATTCCTTTCCCAAAGGCAAACCTTAAAGCGCAGAAGCCTTTCCGATCAGAGAAAGAAGATTTAAAAGAACGAAAATCGGTACATTTTGCAGCAGTGCAATGGCAGGCAGCCCAGAGTGTGGGTGTCAGTGAGCCCCAGAGTGGAATTGTGCCCTGGTGTTCCCCAGCAGCTGTGGCAGTGCAGGCCCAGGCAGCGCTGAAGCTGCAGCAGTGGCAGCAAGGCTTGGCCCCAGTGGCTGGAGATGGCAGAGGAGGGTGGCCAGGATTGCAGAGGATTCCAGGGGAGGATCTGTGGGCAGGTGCAGGGGCTTGGCCCGCTGTGGAGCCCTGGCTGCTGCTGCGATGCCTTCAGGGCAGGCTCAGGGGCGGCCTCCCATCCTCCTGCTGGAGGCGGGAAGTGCAAATCTCCGGGGCTTCAGAGCCCATGCGGCCAGGCTGAGGGGTCCCCCCGTGTTGAGCTGTGCTGGCGGCTGTTTCTGGCCTCAGGGACACTTGGCATGGGCCCCTCGGCCACCAGTGGTGCTGCTTTGCACTCCTTGGGCAGGAGCCGATGTCCTGGCTGGGTGTTGGCAGCAGCAAAGTGCCAGGGCAGGCTCTGTGCCAGCCCAGCTTCCTGCAGGAGAATATCCCTTGATATCTGCTCCAGTGGTTGCTGAAGCAGTGAGAATTGCTTTTGCCCCCCTATTAGGTGCCATGGTGTCAACAGAAGATATTGAAGCCTTCCTGCTCAGGGCATTTCAGTGCCAGGCTCTCACAAGCACCCAGAGCTGCGCGGGTTGAGCTGAGCATGGGGCGGTGACCTGCGCTGTGTCTGATTGCCCTTCCTTCCCTCCCCTGGAACAGGGTCTTGCATTTGGACACCACTTGTTCTGGTTGCTTCAGAGTGCTTTGGAGAGACTCCATATCTAATTTTTCCTCTTTCCCTGGGGCTGCCCACACTTCTGGGTTCACTTCAGCATAGGCCTGGCCAGACATTTGACACAGAGGTACAACAGAACCGGCCTCTGTATCCCTTTTAATAATATTAATTTGCGTTCCCTGTTTAGCGATCAAATCACTTCCCCGTAAATCATGATAACAATTAGGAGCAAATAAAAATTCATGCATTTCAAACCCATCACCCACATCTGCTAACAGTGGTTGAGTAAAACCACACATCTTTCCCACTAATCCCATGAATAATCAAAGACATTTTTGGCATTTTCCCCCTTAGGTCTAAGATTCAGAGTGGATTGAGAGGCCCCTGTGTCCATCAGGAAATGCCTCCTCTCAATGCAGACCCACCCTGAATGTTCTCAAGGGCTGCAGTGTGGAGGGTCCCTGGTGTGATGGGAGCTGTGACAGCCCTGGCAATCCATGTCCATCAAGGGGTGGACTTGCTGGTGCTGAGGGTGCTGCTGTCTGTGCTTGCAGTGTCCTTGTGCCCTGCAGCTGGAGCCCTGGTTCCTTGCCAGGGGCTGTTTGGGTGGGCTCTCCCCTGCCGAGGAGGGCAATGCCTCTGCCAGGTGCTTGGGGCCGAGCCCGTGCCCTGGGTGCTGGGGTCCCCTTGGGCCCTGGGGTTGATCTCTCAGGGGCTGTAGGAACTGTGCCCTGGCCTTTGCCTTCAGCTTGGCCTTTTGCTGCTCCCTTCTTGCATTCACCTGCTGTGCCTTTGTGCCCAAGTGCTGCAGGGCCTTCTTGTGCCCCTCCTGCAGCCCCCTCAGTGCCTGTGGGTGCTCATCCTCTGACAGCTGCTGAGCTTTCTGCAAAATATTTTGTGTCTCCAGTAACCCTAACAAAAGCCTTAAAAGATAATCTCCATGCTAAAATGTACATTCCACATTTCCCAGGTGTTCCTTGCTCCTCCTCCCTGTGCTCAGGGTGCCCTCCCCAGCCCATAGCCCAGAGCCGCTCCCTGTCCTGCCGCAGTGTCCAAAGGCGCCCCCCGGCGGGCAGGGCCGGCAGCTGCACGGGGCCGGGCAGCGGCCGGGGCGTCCCGCAGCCTCCTGGGGGCCGGGGGCCGCTGCCGGCCCTGCCCGGGGCTGGTGGGGTCAGGCAGCGCCCGGCGCTGAGCCCCGGCTGCCCCACAGCCCCGGCCCGGCCCCGCAGCTCCCCACAGGCCCCCAGCCCGTGCTCCCGGTGCCGCAGCTCTGCGCCCGGTGCTGCCGCTGCCCCGCACAGAGAAACCCCCTGAAACCCTGACCTCCTTGTTTTCCTCTCCTGGAAACCAGGGATACAAATGATCTGAATCAGCTGACAAGTTTTGAGGCTAAGACCCTGCTGATAAACATCCCAATCCTCAGTTTTTTTCTCTTCCTCCACTTTTCCATCATCCTTTTCCTTCCCACATAGATTTCTCCTGCAGCTTCTTGCCTTTACCATATTGCTGCACACTCCCCTTCACGCAATCGCTTTGCAGCACACCAACACCATCCATGCCCTGTTGTCCAAATGCGAGGGGGATTTGGGGAAGTGGGAGTGGGGCAGCTCCAAGGCCGGGCCCCATCGGGCGCTGTCCTGGCGGGAGCGGCTGCAGTGGGGACCGAGTGCGGGCGGGAGCGGCCGAGAGCCCAGCGCTGCCCCAGCCCGACCTGCCCCAGCTCCATCCCTGCCCCTGCCGTGGGATGCTGTGGGTTTGAGGGGAAGAGGGAGCCAGCAGTGGGTGCTGGGCCTGGGGCAGGAAGAGAAGGGAAGGAGAAGCAGGGTTGAGGAACAAAAGGGTCAAACAATGCATGTGGAGGAGAAGGTGGGATTGTGCAGGAGAAGGAGGAATAGCAGGAGGAAGAGGAGTGAGCAAGAGTAGGGACACAGGAGGAGGAACGGGAAGAGGAAGCAGGACAAGGTTCCACCTCTCCCTCTATCTGCAGCCTCTGACCCCAGCCCCAGGAGTGTTGCCCCCGCTCCACATGCAGCAGATGACCGGGGATTGGGATCCACTATTTTCCAGAGGGTGAATCTTGGTGTTTCTGAGCTTTATTGGGCTAATTGTTGGTGCTTTGTTTTTTTTGTGGGGGCTGAATCTTTATATTTTGGAGGGGGCTTTTGCTGAATCTTGATGTTTGGGAAGTTTTTGATCTGTGTCTTGATGTTTGGAGGACTTTTGTGCTGAATCTTGGTGTTTTGGAGGTTCTTAGAGACACAAGATGCCCAATGACTTAATGAGATGAACTTGGGCAAGGAGGAGCTCCCAGTCGAAGACACTCTCATTTTGTTTTTTACCCATACCAGGATTTTTCATTCCTAGGGCGTGGCTGGATGGAGGAGGAGGAAAAGCCCTGGAGATTCCGCACGAGGAGGGGCTGCAAACCCAGCCCAGGGAGCTGTGGGGAGGAAAGAGCCCCCCTGAGCCGGGAAGGCGGCCGGAGATCCAGCCAGAGCTCAGAGCTGGTGGAGAAGCCCCATGGCAGGGAGAAGCCACACAAGTGCTTGGAATGTGGGAAGGGTTTTAGTCGGAGCTTGCACCTGATCGAGCACCAGGTGATCCACACCGGGGAACAACCCTACGAGTGTGAGGAGTGTGGGAAGCGTTTCAGCTGGAGCTCCAGCCTGAGGCAGCACCAGGTGATTCACAGTGGGGAGAGGCGCTTTGAGTGTGAGGAGTGTGGGAAGAGCTTCAGGCACAACTCTGTCCTGATCCAACACCAGAGGATCCACACTGGGGAAAAGCCCTTTGAGTGTGGGGAGTGTGGGAAGAGCTTCAGGCAGAGGGGCCACCTGATGCAACACCAGATGATCCACACTGGAGACCGGCCTTACGAGTGTGGGGAATGTGGGATGAGCTTCAGCCAGAAGGGCCACCTGATGCAACACCAGAGGATCCACACAGGAGGAAAGCCCTATGAGTGTGTGGAATGTGGGAAGAGCTTCAGCCAGAGCTCTGGCCTGAGGAAACATGAGAGGATCCACACTGGGGAAAAGCCCTATGAGTGTGGGGTGTGTGGGAAGAGCTTCAGCATGAAGTGCCAGCTGACAGAACACCAGAAGATCCACACTGGGGAAAAGCCCTACAAGTGTGGGGAATGTGGGAGGAGCTTCAGAGAAAGCTGGGCCCTGATTCGGCACCAGGTGATCCACACGGGGGAACGGCCCTACACCTGCTTGGAATGTGGGAAGAGCTATGGGTGGCACTCTGACCTGAGAAAACACCAGCAGAGCGTTCACTCTGGGGAGAAGCCCTACAAGTGTTCTGAGTGTGGGAAGAGGTTTCAGACCAGCTCCAGTCTCCTGGTACATCAGCGGACTCACACAGAGGAGAGGCCCTTCCGCTGCCCCGACTGCGGGAAGGGATTCCAGCAAAACTCCAAACTCGCCATCCACCGGCGTATCCACACTGGGGAGAGGCCCTTCAAGTGTGGGGAGTGTGGGAAGAGCTTCTCACAGAGCTCAATCTTGACCAAACACCAACGGAGGCACCACTAAGGGAAGCCCTGTGAATACCCCGAGTTCAGGAAGAGCTTCATGCACTCCTCCAACTCCTTCCCCCACGGGAGAATCTGTGTTGGCTGATCCCCAGTGACCCTCATTGGGCAGAGACCTGGTGATCCATGGTCCTGCTGATCTGTGTTGGGAAGACACCTAGCTGGGGGGCTCCACATCTTCCTGGCTCCCCGTGGTCACGTGGATGTATACAGGGGCAGGGACATCCATTGGGACGCAGACCAACAATGGGAATTCCTTGAGGAGAGCGGATTTGTTGACTTTCAAACCCCTAAAATCTTTTGCATTCAATCCTATCTTCTGGTGGCATCAAGGAATACTGAATGGTCTTGGAGGTCTTTTCCAATTTCAGGGATGCCACGATTTTGATTTCCTGTTGCCCAAAGGTGTCTTTGGCAGCCAAATGGTGAAAAAGTGGGGAAAAAACCAAGATTTTTGAGACAGTGGGGTGGGAACTTCACCAAAAAATGTTCTTCCCTCCCACCAAGCCACATAGGTTCTCTGCCGGCATGGATGCGGAATTCCTTTTCTTTTGGCCTTGATTTTATTTTAATTTCTCTTCATCCCTTTAAAATATCTGATATTGGAGTAAAAACAAAGACATTAAATTAAGATATGCATGTGGTTATGGTAGGACACAGTCATGGAGAGCAGCATGGGGACATACGGTCATGGATGGGAATGGGGACATGGGGGGATGCAGTAATCCCTTGGTCTCTGGGCTTTATATGAGTCCAAATCTGGCTAGCTCTGGACTCTAGCCCACACGGACTTGCAGAGACGGAGATAAAAGACAAGAAGCGCTCTTCTCCACGTGGGAACGAGTATCCTGTTTATTGGCTTGGGACAGAACACTTCTGGTGACGGTGACTGTTGAGAGTTTTTTGCAGATTGAGGAGTTTTTGTTAGACAATGGCCATATTTAGCCGATGCACAATCCAGCCTGCTTGTAATAATGGACAGTGGACGTGTTCACAAACAATGAATAATGGACATATTCAGAAATGGGGTCGGTATATCCTTGAAAGCGATACAAGAAGAAGAATCTTCAGGACTCAGCAAGTTTGTCAGCAAGTTTGGGAAAGTCAGAAAAAAGTGAGCCATGGGTGGGCCAGACGAGCACAGCAAGATGCGTAAAAAAATAGGTGATCCAATCAGCATTCTAATTTAGACGTGTGAACAGCTAGGATTAACCAATCATGTATTAGCTAGAGACACATGGACAGTAGAGATTTATTATAAATATAGTCTTTTTAGGGATAATAAATTTGGCTCACTGGATCATATTGGTCATGGTGTGTTGTCCCTGAACCTCCACACCCCGCATTTCTGGTGGAGAACGCGGGCAGGCCCAATGTCACAGCACTAAAGGGACTCGAGGTCGGCAATTTGGCTGCTGTGCAGGGATGGGAGCCAGCCCTCAAAGAACGGAGCAGCCGGTGTAAAGTATCCTCACTGCCCAGGGGAGAGGGAAAGGTTACTGGAGCTCCAATCGTAGATGACTTGAATCTCACCCTGATCAAGGTGAGCGGCTGGGGAGGAGATGGGGTCTGAACATGAAAGGGAAGGTGTTCAGAAACTCCTCCAACATATCCTCTCTAAGAGAGAACAAAAGTATGATGCCTCCAATTTGAAGGGACTATTGCAATGGGCTTGGGACCATAATCTCGTAGCAGGAGCACAGGTTGCTTTTGAGATTTCAACATGAGAAGCTGTGGGGTGGATGTTGTGGGACTGTATTGCATCTGGCGGGAGTGAGGCAAAAGAGGCGTCTAAATATTCTACTTTGTGGAAAATCATCATTGAGGTGTTGCAAGCCTCAAAGGCAGAGAGGAAAGCTGCTGCTGCGGCTTTTGCAGCCCTTGCCTCTGAGTCAGAACAGCCTCAGGCATTTCCAGCAACTTCAGTCCAGCAGCTGTTTTCTACCACCTTAGATATTCCCTCACGCAGCCCACAGCCCCTCAGCTCAGAATCGAGCATTGCCCCGACTGCTCCTCCAGCTCAGAGCGAGAAAGAGGAAGCTGCTGCCTCTTCGGGGGGTTGGGCTGTCAGACAAAGGTCAGTTGTACTCAGAGTGAAAAAACCTCTTCAGGTGGATAAGCCTGCAGAACAAAGGACAGTTGTACTCGGAGTGAAGAAACTGTTGGTAACAGTAACTTAGAAACTAAACATGCTGTATGTGAAAAGGATAAGGAAGGAGATGTTATTATGAATAATACTTCTATTGGAGAGGATTTAAAGTCTTTAGTGGACAATTTGCAAAAATTGGTAATTCAACAAAATGATTCAGTTTTCCCCAAAAGAGACTATTCTTTTGAGAAAATGGACTTGCCAATGATAGACAGACAACCAGGAAAGTGGTTACCACCCTCCCAGTTTGTCTCTGAGCCAGCATTTGAGCCGGTTAAACAAATTCCTCCCTCTCACGCTGTAAAAAATGTGGAATTAGAGTTGGAATGTGACCCTGAAATAGAAGCAGCTCAGAAACAAAATGGAAGGGAGTTATTACAGAAGCTGTGGTAGAAGGGACTTTTCTCTCAAATGATGTAGAGGCTTTTCCTGTAGTGACTAATGCTGCAGGTAGAGTTTGGGAACCCTTTGATTGGAAGATTTTAGAAAGGTTAAGAGCTGCAATTTCACAATTTGGTTTAAAATCCCAACTTGCACAGTCACTTCTGCAGTATATTTGTACATCTAACACATTAATTCCGGCATTAATGTGTATACCCTAATAAGACTTATAATGCCACCCTGTCAGCAGGTGATGTTCCCTAAAAGCTGGGAGGAAAAGTGTGCTCAGGAAGCAGCAAGACCTGGAGTGCAGGTTGATCCTCTGTGTGGTTTAACAGCACAACAGTTCCTTGGCAAAGGGCCCTGGGCTGCTGCCACTGCCCAGGCTAGGAGCATTGATCAAGTCTTACGGATGAGCCAACAACTAGCACATAATGCCATCCTTGCACTTCCAGATGGGTTATGTATTAAGTCTTTGAAACAGATTTGCCAAGGAGGGAATGAGGGCTTTGATATATTTGTAAACAGATTGCATGAAGCTATCTATGATCATCCTGATTTGGACACAGACACAAAAATAAAATTGTTTAATATGTTTGCTTTTGACAATGCTAATGATAAAACTCGGCAGATTTTGGGAACATTAAGGAAGGGAGCTGATGTTACAGAAAAGCTGGAACTTATGGCTACAACTACAGGGACACAAAAAGCAGCCCATGTAGCTGCTGCAGTACAGGATGTGGTAAAACCATTGCTTTCTAAACTGCAAAAGAGAGCCGAAGGAAAGAACATTAAGTGCTTTGAATGTGATAAAATCGGACATGTTATGAGTCAGTGTCACTCTGCAACTATGAAAAAAAAATTGTTCTATCTGCAAAAAAGATAACCACAATACTAAAGAATGTTGGTTCCAGGGAAATGGGTCTGGGAGCGCCTTCTCTCCGGGCATCACAAAACAAGTACGGAGAGCTGCCTGGATAGCTCAGCCTCCCATGGAGGAGGAGGGCTTTGCTCACTCAGATCATCAACTCTGGAAGCGCCAGAGTGGACGTGGAAACCTCAGTAGACGTGACCATCACGGACTCTGCTGTGCACCTGATAGATACCAATGTAAAAGGACCCTTGGGGGATGGGCTGAGTGCTTGTCTGTTAGGGAGACCATCTGCCTTTAAAAAGGGATTGGATGTAATTCCTGGGGTTATTGATGCAGACTATCAAGGGGTTGTTAAAATTATGATTAGAACATTTTTCCCTCCTGTATCTATTCCAAAAGGTTCATGAATTGCTCAGCTTGTTCCTTTTAAGTCTTGTGTCCCCTGTACAGACTACAAGGAACGGGGAACAGGAAGCTTTGGTTCCACAGGTAAACCAGAAGTATATTGGGCCATGGACATCACAAGAGGTAAACCAGACAAACAGGTAACCCTGACACATCCTAATGGTGATTCTATTACTGAGAAACTCATAATTGACACTGGAGCAGATGTAACCATCATTTCAAACAATATAGAGCCAAAAAATTGGGCATTGGTTGATCCTGCTTTAGGCATTGCAGGTATTGGAGGGACTCAGGCAACTCAGATGAGCAGGGAAGTAATTCCTTTTACTTTCCCACATGGAGTGAATGTATCTACAAGGCCTTATGCCATGCAAACTCCTGGTACTTTACTAGGTTTCCTTGGTAGGGACCTGTTAAGCCAGTTAAAAGCTACCATTGTTAGACAGCCTTTTTGGGATCACATTGCCACAAAGGTTGCTACACAGCATGCACATCGTCTGATTGAGGATGATCCAGTTCAGTTGATGATCATCAATCAGAGCAAAGAGGGTGACAATTATGCCAAGCATCGTTTTGCCTTGATTTGTTAAATGAGTTAAAACTCAGGCTAATCCTTTAGTTATTTTGGAATGGGTATTTTTACCTGTAAAACAATCTAGAACTATTACCATTCGACTGGAACATTTTGCTCATTTGATTATGAAGGGCAGAGAGAGAATATTGGAAATCTGGGGACATGAACCATATGCAATTGTGGTACCATTGGCTAACTGGTTTCTTGAATGGGGAATTAGGCATTCTGTTTCTTTACAGATAGCTTTGGCTGGATAGGATGGTAAAGTTCACAATACTTATCCATGGCACCGGGTGTTATCTTTAGTGGAGCATCAGCATGTGGAGGACAGACCCTGGAGATCTGACTGTCCCGTGTCTGGACAGACAGCATTTACAGATGCAGGGAAAAGGTCAAAAAGGGCTGCCTGCACTTGGCAGCAAGACAAAGTGTGGAAAAAGCATGTCATTTTTGGAGAGGTAAAAGATATGTTGCACATTAGAATTGAAAGCTGTGATTTGGGCTTTTGAAAATTGGAATAATGAGGCCATTAACATTGGTTCTGATTCACTTTATGTATTTGGCTGTGTCCAACGCCTAGAAAGAGCAGTACTTCAGGAGGTGAGTAATGAGCATTTGTATTCCCTTTTAAGCTGATTGCTTAAAAACCTAAATCAAAGAGGGCAGGAATACTTTATTACTCATGTTCCCAGTCATCAAGCTCTCCCTGGTCTGTCTGAAGGTAATGCTCGAGCTGATCAGTTGGTAGCCACTGTCCGGCCAATGCCAAACTGATAAATTTCAGCAAGCTAAAACTTCCCATGCATTTCTTCATCAATCTGCAAAAATGTCAGTTAAACAATTTGGTATTCCCCTTACTGATGCTTCTGGTATTGTGCGATCCTGTCCTGATTGTCAACGAGATGGCATTAGTTTAGGCACTGGTGTTAACCCTAGGGGTACTAAACCTTTGCAATTATGGCAAACGGATGTAACTCATGTAGCAGAATTTGGTCATAAAAAGTTTGTACGATTGCACTGATACCTATTCTTGTGTTATATGGGTTACTCCCTTAATAGGTGAGACAGCACGTCATGTTGAGAAACATTTGTACAATTGCTTTGCCATATTAGGTATCCCCTTAGCAATTAAGACTGATAATGGTCCTGCTTACTGTTCCTTAAGATTCAAACGTTTCTGTAATTTATGGGGTATTCGACATGACACTGGTATACCTCACAATCCTACTGGTCAGGCAGTTATTGAGCGTGCCCATCAGACGTTCAAGGAAAGTTCTGTTTTATTTTTTTTACTTAAGCGAGTATATCTTTCTCATCTTTCTGTTTATGAAGAAAGGTCTCCTTGTAGCAATTGTTTTGGGCGCCCCTGGACACTCTTATCTGGCTCTTTACCTAACGAGCACTTATTCTTTTTCACTCACACACACTCTGCAAGAGAGACACCCTATCTCCCATTCAATCACAGTCCATTCACACATCAGGCCTGTTCATTTACACTTCTCTGGTTCTTGGTGCCTTGCCCTCCCGGACTAGGTTAGGTACCTTTTTTTGACACCCCAGAACCTTACGTACTGACACCCCTAAGTTTCCCCACTGACCTAGGTTCAGGACCCCGGAGTTTCCCTTTTCCTTTTATTAAACAGAAGAAGGAAACGTTAGCAAACCTCTTAGACTCCCACAAAGTGGATCCCTGTTGTCAAAGCATCGCTGGTTCATGTAGGGCCCTACCGTGACTCCTTCCACCTCCCCCGAGGCTTGGCTCTCCCTCTTCCCTAGAGATAGCCTCAGAGTCAGGGGTTCGGACCTCCGCACCTTGCCCAAGCTGGACTTCCCACCTTGGCACCCTGAAGGATTGGCCACAGGACTACTCCTTGCATCCACGGTGCTAAAATGTCCTATGATACTGCAGCCCCCCTCACGTGGGGTTGGCCTCTCTGGGCTTCAGTATTGCTGAGTCTCTGGGAAGGACTCTAAAACTGATTGCCTCTGGTGTCAGTTCACCAATGAGGCTGAGTGTCACTCAAAACTCTTCTCGGCAGCTCCCTACACGCACAGGGAGCTGAAGCTGATTTGTGTGTGATTCACTGTCTTTCACCAAGCCTCTCCCCACGCTTGGAGGGCAATGGCTTGTCAGGCTTTAACCGGACCTGCTGCCGGGTGCTGGAACAAGGGGGGTTGGGGGGGCGCCTCACTCACCTCACTTCCCTGCCTCACTTCCCTCTTTTGCTTACCTCCATTCCCAGCCAGTTGGTCTCCTCGTGGAGAACTCAGAACTGTGGTAGTAGAAGGTCCACAGTCATTTTGGGGCTCCGAGCTGCTTGGGCTGCTGGCCCCATCTCAAACACACACACACACACACACACACACACACACACACACACACACGCCCTCTCACTTAGCCCCCGTTCCCCCAACCCCTCGGGCCCGGCTCGTCCTTTGGTTTGGCGAGGTCATATCTTGGATGAGTCCCCAAGCCAATAAAAATGAGAGCACACACATGGTACTAAAAGTGATTTCAGTATTTATTATAAGAAAAAGAAAGGCCCAAAGCAAGCTGGCCTGCAGGCCGAGCAGGAGTGTTCACGTAGAGGATGCTGCAGCACTGGCACTGGGGCTTCTTCAGCAGCAATTTAACGACATCCCTGATGGAGCAACACAAGTTCAGTGGGTCAGAAGCCTCTTTTTATCCTGTTTTTTGTCCCTTTGGAGATGTTGCATTGTGATTTCAGGGTTTACCTCAGAAACCCGGTCCCTGCCCTGAAGATTCCCTCCCAGGTGCATCGATCACCTCTCCTTTCCCCTCCCTGACCACTGGCGAGCACTGTCTGTCAGTCCTGGAATTCCAGCAGGGCTAGGATGATTGGCAGATTCAAAGGATGCCATCTACCCCTGGGGGGGCATTGGGCCAGGTGTCCTTTGTCCTTTAAGACCTCCTCCTGTGTACCTGGTTGGTGAGCTCCCTATGCCTTCCCTCCTCCTCCCCAGGGCTAAAAGGAACAGCTACCACGCAGTTCAGGGAGTTCTGCTGGAGCTGTTGCTGGATTCAGAGGCCTGTGGGCCGGAATAAAGCTCTGGATTGAAATTCTTCATGAGAACTGACTCCTTTCCTTTACCATCACCTTAAAGCTTCTCCAGCAGAGGTAAACCTGGGGAGTGGCCCCTCCATGGGAGGAAGCTCCATCCTGCCACCACCAGAGGCCCGGCATGCCTGGACTTGCCTCCACATGCTCAGCTGCAACATCCAGCTAGCCAAAAGTGTCTCTGGGGTGAAACACCACAGTTGCCACTATTTGGTTCAGCACCAAGGCCCAGACAAGCTCAGGCACATCCTGTCCTGCTATATTGGTAATTATTCCAAAAGGATTGGTTTCCTTTTGGATCCTTCATTTGCATGAAGGTTTAAGGCCCTTGATTGGCCCATTATAGCTCTGTCCAGGCTGGGTGGCTTTTCTTGGTGGGTGGTGCTTTACTGAGGTGTGTTATGGTACATTGAGTACCATATTTTTTATAACTACTCTTCTAAATATAAGAGTAGTAATAAGAAATATAACTTTTACAATATAACAACCCAAATGAACAGTACATGCTTAACCATCTATCAACTATTTACAACAGTTTCTAACCTATTTTTAACAATTCCCCCCTCTAACTATTGGATTGGGCTTCCAGCTTGCATCAACATTTTGAAGTTCAACTTCTACTTTTCTCAATTTCCTGTACTGTTCTAGCCCATCTCTGGCATTCTGATCACTCTGTTCTTTCATTAACATTACTTTTTCACTGCTTTTCCCTTCCCCGTTCCCTTGCAGCATGATGCTGCTGTGGACAATGCTGGTCACTATCCAGACTAGACATGGAATTACACATGATAGTAATATTACACTTGCTAGTGCACACACCACAAAGAAAACCAATTTCTTCCATCATTTACCATTGCAAGTGAACGAGTTCTCCACCAGTTGGAGTGTCCCAACAAAGGGGTCCATTTTTGTGATCCAACATAGGCTAGTTTTATAATATTTTGAGTAATGTTTTTAATTACATGACTGTGGTCATTGATCTCTTGGCAGCATTCTGAAGTATAAAATTTCCCACAGATCCCTCCTTCCTCTGCGAGCAGGTAGTCCACTGCCAGTAGGATCTGGTAAATTACTGACGGTGCTTGTTGTTGCTGCTGGTTTAAGAGATCGATGATCAGAGTTGTTTGATTGGATAGGATTTCAAGCACTGCTTGTAGACGGATGATTGGATTGAGCGTGTATTCTGGGGTTCTGTACCCCCAGGGTCCATCTTGGGCCCAGGGAGCTGGCCCATCAGGATCTAAAATCCTTTCTGGGGTCCAAATGACATTGTTCCAATTTGGGTTCCACCAATTAAACTCCTTTTCTTTCAGCCCAGATCATCATACACTGCGACTCCCAAGTTTGATTTCGCATCCTTAGGCAGTAAGAAAAAGGATGGTTTTATTGCTCCAATTGTGCAACCCCCGCTCCACCCTCCTGGTAACTTCACATTGGCTGTGTTACCACAGATCCAAAATAAATTTTTAGGTGCATCCCTGTCATGGTTTGATGCTGGTGCAATGCTAGTGCTTTTAAGAAAATATATTCTCTCTGGTGTCTACTGTGAGATGTGATTAGAAATAGAGCAAAGCAGGCTCTAGCTTAGGAATAAAGAAAAAAAAATTAACCTACAACTATATGAAAAGAACAACACACAGAACTCAGAATGAAAATTTTCTAAAACATTCTTCTTCCCCCCACTAAATTTCTAACACATTAAAATAAGACAAAACTTTGGATTCTTAATTCTGTTACTACTCTTCAGTTAACCAACTCCCAGTCTATCATCATTTTTCAGATAATCAATTTTCAGTTTATGAAGAAGAGAGGAGTCCCTCTTGTGCCACAGGCTTCCCCAAGAAACACAGTTGAAACCTCTTGTGTTTCCATGTCACACGTGGCACCGCCCGGAGATCATTTCCCATGGTGACATCTTCCTTCCATGCCCAGTCCTCTCACCACTGCACACGGACCAGAGCTGCTTCTAGGGTTCCCCTTTTAAGGATGCTTTGTCCCGTTCCAAAAAGAGCAAGTCTCTCACTTCTGGGACACCTGTCCCTCCCAAATTCACCCCCTGGGGCTGAGGGGTCTCAAGAACAGAGATCTTCTGCTTCACTGAAGGTCAAAGGCACCATCACCCTCCTCACCCGTCGTCTCTGTTTATGCCACTCCTTCACATCACATCACTGCACTCTCTTGGCTCCAAGCCATTACGTCCCCCTAAATGCACTCTCTGTGTCACAGAAAAAAAATAAATTAAAAATAGTTCTTTCTATAGCTATACAAGAAAAGTCCAGCTAAAAGGCTGCTCCGTCATCTCTGCCCACCTAGGATTCTTCTCAACTCTTCAGACATCTTTCACTTGCACAAAATTTCATCACACTAGCCTATTTCTTTTTATTTCATCTCTACCTTCCTTCTCACTCAGCTTCAGAATTATCTGCATGTGTAAAGTTTCTATCATCTAAGAGAAGAGTTCAAATCTCAGGCTCTGCCTGTCCAGAACTCTCACGCTGCCCTGCCCAGCACCTTCTCGCTGCACCCTCGCTGCACCACCCGCCTCTTCTCCTTCTCAGCCAGCCCTGCTGCCAGCACATGATATCCAATTTCAAAGGAGCACAAACACAGACACAAGCACAAGCTCTCTGTCTCTCTCCCGGAGGAGGGGAAGAGCTGTCCGCTGCTTCTCAGTGTTCTTCTTCCCTTCTATCTTGCCAAAGCCTTCACTTCCCTTCTCTGTCCCAAGCTCTATTTTCTCTATTTTCTCTATTGACCAATATGAATGGGGGGTTTCTGGGATCCACCTGATGTGTGTGTCATTTGCTGCCAGATAGCTTTTACATGGAGTTTCTCCTACTTCTATAGGATACATTTTCCATTTTCTCGATCAACACTCTTCCCCTATTATTGTTGATTTTAGCTTCCCTTCCCTTCTTTTGGGTACTGCCATGTTTTTTCCTGGTGTAATGCATTTTCAAATGTCCAGGGGACCTAAACTGATACTGTCCCATGGCCAAATTTCACTTAAATGAGTCCCCCCACACCCCCAACAATCAGTCAAATTATTTTGTAATCTTTTCCATCATATCAATAAAAAGATTTTTTCCATGTATTTGTCCCTCTCTAGCCCTTTGTATTTTCAGTTGCACTTCCTTCTCTTTGAATGTATCCTCTAAATTGGTTTCACTTTCTTGTTCAAAACACACCCATCTTTCTTTCATAGGGCTCTCCTGACATCTTCTGGCTTGGGTTTGCAATATTTTACGCCATCTGAGAGAAATGCATATTTTATGATTGGCTTTTTGCAAGTATTAAAATCAATATTATATGTGTTATGTTAGGAAGTTATGCTGTATTAATTTTTAAAGTAGTGTGTAAATAGAGTTCTAGATTATAACATAATATTTAAATAGAAACTTTGTCTGTGGGATATTTTTAAAAGAAAGGAATGAAGTCCTCACGCTGAGATAGCAGTCATAGGACATCTAAATCTTTCAGAGAAAGAGAATTTATTGTTCTCTTATCAGAAGAAATGAACCTTTTCCTGCCTTACTCAGCCCTGAAAATGCCATCAGGATTAAGAGGAAGTTGACAGTGACCAGACAGAATCCTGTCTTTGAATAGAATTTATGCATCATGTATGAGATGCATGAATATACAACAGGCTATTGCTTTTAAGGGTTAGTCCTCTGTTAACCTGTGTCCTTGTTTGGGCTTATTTTGCCCAGAAAAAGGTACCCAGACTGTCCGTAACTCTTTGTTCTTATTGTCTCGTATTGTCCTAAACCTCAGTTCTTCAAGTTCTTATTACTCTAATTATATTATTATTTTTATAACCATTTTATTACTATTAAACTTTAAAAATTTTAAAGACAAGTGATTGGCGTTTTTACACCAGCCAACATATTTTCTTATCCTCTTTACAGGCTGTTAACTGGGAGTGATGGATACATTTAGGATTCATGTTTGTGCGTACTCTAATTAATACACTTACTTCTTCTGCTCTATACAAGGGACAGTAAAATGAGTGTTTCTTCCACTTCCTTTGCAGTGAGTAGCAGCATTGCTACCGGTGGGAGTCTGGTATGGGCTGCCCTCCTCACCTCTCGATCCACAGGGGTTTTCTCCGTGCCCTGAGAGTTTTCTCGGAGGGAGTTCCCGATCCAGTCTTGCCTCCCACCTCTGGTTTTCCCTTTTTCTGGAGACATTCTGCCATGACCCTCATCATACCAACTGCCTTCCCTCAGTTTGGTCTCAATTAGGGTTGCAAGGAGAGAGCTCTATGGAACAGTACCGGACACCAAGACGTTATTTTGGCTGTCAATTCTTAGCTGAACAAAACTTGAACTTTATAACTATAACTAATAAAAACTAGAGCAGGCTCCCAGTACTAAAGTGATTTCAGCATTTATTGTAAGAAAAAGAAAGGCCTGAAGTAAGGGGGCCAATGGGCCGAGAGGGAGCATTCCCATCGAGGGTGCTGCAGACCCAGCACCAGGGCTGGGTCTGCTCCAGCAGCAATGGTCCCGATGTTCCAGATGGAGCAACATGGATTCAGTGGGTCAGATGCCCCTTTCTATGCTGCTTTTTTGTCCCTTTGGATTGGTTTCTTTTTGGATCCTTCATTTGCATGAAGGTTTAAGGCCCTTGATTGGCCCACTACAGTTCTGTCCACGCTGGCATGTTTCGCTTGGTGGGTGGTGAACTCTACTGAGGTGTGTTATGGTACGTTGAGTACTGTATTTCTCATAATAACCCCTTTTACAGTGTAATAACCAAACTAACAGTACATGCTTAATGATCTATCAAGTATTTTACAACAGTTTCTAACCTTTTTTTAAGTGTGCCCTGGCAATCCTGAACCTCATGTGCCCTGGGAACCATGAGCTTCGTGTGCCCCAGAAATCCTGAATGTTCTGTGCTCCAGGAATCCTGCACTTCATGTGTCCTGGGGCTCCTGAATTTTGTGTGCCCTGGGAATCCTGAATTTCCTGAGCCCCAGGAATCCTGAACCGCATGTACCCTGGGAATACTGAATTTGGTATGCCCCAGGAATTGATCTGTTTTTGTGCTCTTGGAATCCTGAACCTCCTGTGCTCTGGGAATACTGAACTTCATTTGCTCTGGGAATTCTGAACTTCGCATATGTCGTGGGGTGACAGCCTTCAGCCTTTATCCCAATATCGTGTGTTGTGTCTGGCAGCTGTGCCTTCTCCCCCCCCCCCCCCCCCCCCCCCGCCCCGGCCGTCTTGCTGTGGCCGGATGGGGAAGGGGGGGGTGGGGGTGTGTGCCCAGGCACTTTTTGCTTTGGGCTTTTGCTGCTTGGCTTGGCTAGCCGCTTGCTTGCTTGCTTGCTTGCTTGCTTGCTTTCTGCTTTTTTTTTGCGCTGGTTTTTTTTTTCCTTTTTTTTTTCCCTTTTCTTTTGTTCTCTCTTTCTTACCCTCCCCTGAAGATACTGGACCGGCTCCGGACCTGGCCTGAGAGCTCCAGGACACCCGAAGCCTGCGACAGAAGCTCGGCGCCCTCACAACACAGTCTGGTCCCTTTTCTTTTCTTGTGTTGGGGAGTGTTCTTTTTGTTACTTGTAAATAAATAGGTTTTGTTTTCCACTTTGCTCCTCCGAGGAATTCCTTCCCGAACCCGGTGTTGGGGGAGGGGTGGTTGGAGGTTTGTTCTGTTGTGGGGGGGGCTCCCTTTTGGAGATTTCCCCCTAATTTGTCCTAAACCAGGACAGTATATCTCAGGAAAACTGACTTTTGTGTGCCCCAGAAATCCTGAATTTCATGTGCTGTGGGAATCCTGAACCTCCTGTGCCCTGAGACTCCTGAATTTTGTGTGGATTGGGACTCCTGAACTTCCTGTGCCCTGGGAATCCTGAACTTTGCCTCTCCCTGCCCTGCTTGGAGCCGGGCTACCGCTGTCCCATCCTCACTGTTTTCTTCATTACTGCTCTGCATTTTCTCCACACCATAGCCACAGCCTGCTGCCTTGCTGGGCATGTCCCCACAGTTCCACCTCCTGTGAAACTTCTGATACATCTCAAACCTTCTGATACATCTCAAACATCTGACACATCTCGGTGTCATGGATTGCCAAGTAAATTGTATTCTATTTGCTATTGGGATGGCAGTTGTCTTCTGCTAATTGGGCAGTTTTCCTTATCACTTCCACAACCACTCCTCCCTCCAGGGAACATCTGCTGATAACAGGCTATTGAATGTCACTGCATGGCTGATAAGAACTACAGCATCTCACTGGGAGATGTGAGCCCAGAGGGAGGAGCCAAGCATTCCTAGCTGGATATAATCTGGAGATTCTGGAACACCAGCACGGCTTCTCCACTGGATTCCCAGAGGAACAGCAGCTGCCTCTTCATCCACTGGATCTTCAGAGGAAGACTACACCTTTCTACAGGATCCCTGCTGCAACAGAACCACCTCTGACACTGCAGGAGGGCTGCAGCCACATTTCCAATGGGACTGCTACCCACACCCTGACCCACAGGGTGTCAGGTTGTGTTCTGACTCTGTCACTGTTATTTTAGTTTACTGCATTGTTTATTTTGTCTTTTTATTTTCTTCCCTAGTAAAGAACTGTTATCCCTGCTCCCATATCTTTGCCTTAGAGCCCCTTAATTCCAAATTTATAGCAATTTGGAAAGGTGGGGAGGGTTTACATTCTCCATTTCAGGGGAGGTTCCTGCCTTCCTTAGCAGATTCCTGTCTTTCCAAACCAAGATAGATTCTGGCACCCAACATGCGGCTCAAGGGCACAGAAACAAAAAGGGGATAACAGTTCTTGAATAATCTAATTTTTGTGTGTGGCTATAGAAACCTTGTTAGGTGTCACCATGTGGTCCAGCTTACCCTGGTTTGGGTGGTACATGATCATGGCTACATTTCTCCCATTTGTAGGGCCTTATCTAAACATGGGTCCTGTAACCAGGGCTACTGCGGCTGTTATACAGTTTCCTTTACAAGTTAATAAGGTGAGCCATTAATGGATTTTTAAATTCCTCTGGAAGGCAGGCACATGGATTCAGAGCTATCACACCCTATCTCTATGGTTTTGGGGTCACTTTAATAATGATACCCACTATGAGGCAATTACACCAGGGGAAATTTTCTCCCAGCCCTTCATCCAGCTCTTCAGGTCTTCCCCACCAGCTTTTGAAGGGCTCAAACCCTCTCTAAATGCTAATGATATCATACAGTGGCTGGTGTTGCTGATATGCCTGTTAACCCTTTTTATTTAGCATTCAGAGATAAGGGAAGGCTGACTTGGATAAACACCCTGACACTTGTGGTAATCACATATCCTCTGAACAGAGAGACACAGCTCTTCCAGGATTTCCCAGGACAATAATTCAAACAATTATTATCTCTCTTTCTGTAACTGTTGTTTACAGATATGGTTCTCCAGAGTGTGCTATTCATAGTTCACCAATAGTGTGGGAGGTTTTTACTTTGAGACCAATCAGGTCTCACCTTAGTGAGTCACATTATAACAAGAGCTGCTATTTTCATTAAACTCTTTTTGCCTCCTGATCCACCTGAGGACTGGAGTCCTTCATTCTGTCCCTGACTCAACAGCATCATCCGGTGACCGCCGAGTGTACTGCAGCCTAGGCTGGAGGCACAGGGTCTGCTGGACTCTGACGTTTGGTGCAGCCAAGGTTGAAGAAACAGGACCTTAAGGGATCTGGCCGAGTTCACATCTGAGGCTGAACATGGGGGGAGGTCTGGTGACCCCTCGTGGAATCGCAGGACAGCCGGGACATGTCCCAGGATGAGTGACCCAGCGACCCTTTGTGATTGGACACCGTTTGTCCTCTTGGGTGAGGTAATGCTGCCTTTGCCCCGTGCCTTTCTGAGGAGACTGGTCCCTTTCAAATCACGGGGTTGGGGGAAAACAACAGACCAAACAAACCTTCCCTGGGAGGCCGAGAACTGAGTAGGGGACAGCTTTTCCCGACACAACAGACTGTCTGTCTCTTGAAGTGGACGCCTGCTGAGGGACGGGTTTGCCTTAAAAATGGGGAACCAACCTTCTAGAGATCAACAACTCATTCTGACCATGTGGAGGAATGTCCTACCTCCCATGGGAATTGCAGTCTCGGATGAAGCACTCTGATCTCCTGGGCTGGACCAGACATCAGAGATTCCTGGTGGAGTTGGGCACTGCACTGAGTCCAAGAACTTGGGAGGAATTGAGGGATTGCCTCTTAGACAAGGTTTGCAGAGGGGACACAGTCGTGTCCACACCAATTGTCACCTGGAGATGCATTTTTAAATCCCTTCGACGCAAGGCCCTGGGGAGCAGAACACTGACAAAGCCAACTTGTTTTTCATGTGTTGAGAAAACTGCATATTATATGGTTCTAGGGAGATATTTACGATATGTATTATGTTGTATTGATTAGCAGTATTAACATATTAATAGTATTGTAAATGTAGTTTTGCAGTTGAAATGTAACATAATGACTTTTAGTGATTGGAAAAAATAACACGAATATTGTAATTACAGTAATTATGATAGGCTATATGTAAAAGTAAAGGTATAGATTGGTTCTGCTGCATTAAGATGCACAGCAAAGAAAAGTATATGATGCATTGTAACCAAAAATAAAGGGTCTCCAGGCCTGCCTGCAGCTGGAGCTGACAGCTGTAGGTGCAGCCTCTGTTGCCCTTGACCCTGAAATGCTGTAACATCTTGGATGGAATAAACTACATTTTGAAGAGCCACACTGAGTCCCACATCCCTCATTCAGGCTCTTACAGTGGCGCCCCACATTACTAAGAGCATGAGTGAGGGATGCGGGTCTTCAGGCCTTTCTGCAGCTGGAGCTGACAGCTGCAGGCACAGGCTCTGTCACCCATGACTCTGGACTGCTGTAATGACTTGGATGTAATAAATTGCATTTTGAAGAGCTGCCTGGGGTCCCACATCCCTCATTTGGGCTCTTACAGCGCCTCATCCACATCTGAGACAGAAGGGTCCCCCTGGGAACTCCGAGAGCTACAAAACCCAGACCTCTGCCAAATTGCGTCAAACTTTTTCCACTGCACCAGCAGTGATCCCATGTCTATCATGCAACCATCAAAAACTGCTTGGCCTCCCACGAGAGACCACGCCTCCCTAGAGAACGCCTCTGCAGGGTTGGAAAAAACCCCTTGCTCTCTGGAACAGAGAAATAATCTTTCAAAATCACTCCAGGAAACGAAAACCCATTCCCGTTCCAGGAGACCCTTCCAGAGGTCCAAAACCAGAGAATCCTCCATGAAACTCACAGGATTTGCCATTATCTCAAGAGCTGCAGGCAAAGTGCCAAAGGGCTCACAGCCACCACGCCAAATCAAGGAAGGGGAGTAAAACGATATGACCTCACCCGTGGCTGTTCAACACACCAAGGCCACTAGATGTCGCTAGAGGACAGGAAATAAAACAACGTGGACCCGCAGCTTCCCCCGGAGCACTTTTAATTTCTGACTCCAACATTTATAAATTTCCAAAAGACACAGTGCAAGTGCCACATCTCCAATGACACTGGAGAATCCAACAGTCCATCAAATTTCTCCTCCTCCATAAAAGGATGTAAAACAATAAGTTATTTACATAAAGTGTGTGAGAAAGTTCATTACAAGAATGTAAACATCAGAAGGCTTTAAAAAAAACATAAAAAACCAGGGCCACAGGGCATTGTATTTTCCTTATCTCCTGTTCATGGGCCCATCAATGTCTTGCCCCATGATTCAAAGATAACTCCCTCCAGGAGCCATTTCTGTTTGATGGGCAATCAAGGACCAATCATGACTCAGAATGATATCAGCCCATTGGGAGATGCTCCACCCAGTGGGGAGGAGCTCAGCATCCCCACCTGGATACAATCTGGGCTTTGGGACAGAACAGGCAGCCCTTACCCACTGGTTTCCAAAGGACAAGAGCTACCAGATCTTTTCTACAGGATCACCACTTCAACAAGACCATTGCACCTGGACTGCTGCCACCACCCTAACTAGTAGGGTATCAGGTTTTGTTCTGACTCTGTCAGTGGTTTTATTTTGTATTGCATGTCTTTTGAGTTTTTTTCCCTTTCTGTAATAACTTGTATTTCTGACTTGGAGTCTCTCACTGGTTTTGCTTTCAAACCAGAACAATTGGCCACTTGCGATGGTTATTTGGCTTGATTGACCAATTGGATCCACGTGTGTGTTGTGACTGTCTGGCAAGGGCCAGGGGTTTTCCTTAGTAGTAAAGTATGGTATAACAAAGCAATTGATCAGCCTGCTGCAATCATGGAGTCAATGCTCATTATTCCCTGCTGGGGACCGTTGCTACAATAGGGGCTGATGATTTTTCTTTCAGCACTGGACAGTCCTTTTTCCAATGCCCCCATTTCTTACAGGATGCACTCTGAGCCTTCTCCAGAGGGGAAGCTTTCTTGGGTGACTTTTCCTGAGTTGCCTTCTTGCTAGGTTGGGATTAACTCTTTCAGTTGGGCCTCTGTCTCAAAACACCTTCCAGGCAACCTCCTGTTTATTTTTGTCTTGAACTCCCTTAATCTTTTCTTGTTATATCATTTGAAGCCTGACCCACACAAAACAAAACCAGGTGTGTGTGGAGGCCCTAGAGGGACTTCTCCTAAGTTACACTCCATTGGCTCCTTTCCCTGTTCCTATGCTTGAACATAGGTGCTCCTGAGGCTCTTCCTCCCTTTTCCCTGATTGGGCCTTACCTTGATACTGCCTGGAGACCGAGGTCAGCCGGGAGGCTCCTGGGAGAGAGAGCTGGACCTTGGGGGAGAGTGTGTGTCTGAGAGGAGAACATCTTACCGCGGGCTGAATTAAACATCTGTGGACATTATGCAAAAGACTTTTTTGCTTCTTTACCTTGGACTTTACTAACAATTCAAGCTGCAACAAATGGCACCCAACATGGGGTGTCCGGATTAGTCTGAGACCTCTTCTCCTGGAAAACATCCTCACTAGACCACCCCGAGAATTTTCTTACCCCAGTGTGGTGAATTTGAAATTTTATTTCCTTCCTCTTTGTGCTGGGTGTTGGGAAGAGACTGGGCTAAGATAGAGACAACACTCACCCACGCACAAAAAGAAGTTTACCTCTACCTTAAAGAGTGTTTTCCTCATGAAAATTTTTGCTTTTCAGAGGAGGAGTTGAAGTATTTTGTATAGTTGTTATTTAAGCATTTTCCTTTTATTTCAGGGAACTTAGCCCCAACCGATGATTTTTAGAAGTTCTTTGTGAAAGGTCAAGAGCTAACACAGAATTGCGTTCTTTATTTGGTATGCTGATAAAATGCACTGTGAGTCTTGGGGATGAACACCAGCTGAAAACCCCTCATCTGTGTTCCCCTCTTCATGCCCCTGCACCCCCTCCCCTGTTGTGGGGAGGGACTCCCCCAGGTTCTCCCGTCCGTAGTCCTGCTGCCCAAGATGGTGGAGAACACATGGCAGGGGCCGCCGGGTCTCCCTTTCCACCCTCAGGTCCCCATGCCTCCTCTGCAAGATGTGGCGGGGGTGGCAAGAGCCGTAGCCCCTCGCACAGGGCTGCCTCCACTCCGTGCCCCGCTGCGGCTCTCCCCTCCATGCAAAGCCCGCGGCCGCCCCGCCAGCGCTCAGCAAGGCCAGAGCGAGCCGGCCGATGCTCGCTGTCCAGTGCTCCTTCAGGCAGAGGGTGGGCGAGACCAGCGGGCCCAGGGCACGGCTGTTGCGGGGCAGGCAGACAGCCCCGCCAGGGGATGGCTCAGAAGCGCAGTCCTGGCAGTGAAACCGCCGTTCCCGCCCACCGTCACTGCTCTGAGACCCCCACACTGGCCGCGCCCGCAGAAACCTGCTGAGACAGACCCTCGGGAGGGGGCCAATCCTGCGTGCGGCCGCCAGTGCCGGGAGCAGAATGCACTTCGCTCAGCAGCACACCAGCACCAGCAACGCATTCGGAAACACCAACACAAACCCACTGGCAAAGGTAGAAAGGTCCTTGCCATGAACGTTTTGGGGACAGTAGAATGGTTCAATATAAAAAACAAATATGGTTTCATAACCCGGAATGATAACAAAGATGAAGTGTTTGTTCATCAGACTGCTATAAAAAGGAAGAAACATGGGAAATACCTCCACAGTCTAAGACATGGAGAAATTGTGGAATTCAATATAACACAAGGAAGAAAAGGCCCCCGAGCAGCTGATGTGACAGGACCTGGTGGAGTTCTAGTGCAAGGTAGTAAACATGCACCAGACTACATCAAAACACACAGAGAAAATAGCCCTGCCATCTTTCCTGATACACCCAGAACATTTCAGATCACTGCTCTGTCTCACCCAACACCCATCTATCCTAAGTCTCAACCTGATCCTGAAGCTAACACTGGAAAGCTGATCAGGAAAGGCACACAGATATCGGGGTAGTCAATGTACATCCCATCTCCAGCTCCCCTCATCACTTTGCCAGTCCACAGTGAACACTCATCCTTCGGAGTTGTTCAGCCATATCAACAGCAGGTGTTGGGGGAAGATGACCTACCAGCAAGCGAAAATGAAAAGCCTTCCAGTCAGATAAGTGCCATTTTTTCTAATACCCTTCCCCAATTCCTGTGGCCTTCCCGCCCCCCTCCCACCTTCCCCTTTTCCTTTCCATTGTCCTATTAGCCCTCCATGTGAGGGCCGTGAGATGAATGTGATCATGAGATAACCACAACCATGACCCAACCACAGCTGAGAGATGACCATGACAAGATTGTGGCAAATGAGTTGAACATGACATGATCATAAAATGACTGTGACCATTACAATGACCATGGGATGATGGTTACAATGAGAAAACCATGACTGTGAGATGACCATGAGCATGTGATAATTGTCACCGAGACATGACCATGAGATGACCACAACACACCATGGCCATGCGTGATCATGATCGTGAGATGACTGTGAGCTAAGATAACCATGAGCTTAAGATTATGGTCATCAGGAAATGACCATCACCCTGAGATGGCCATGAGATGACCGTGAGCATGACACAACGATGATCGTGAGATGACTATTACAGTCAGATTACTATGAATGTGACCATGACAGGACCATGACCATGAGATGACCACGAGCATGAGATGATTGTGACCACGACATGACCACAATACAACCATGGCCATGTGGTGACCAAGACCATAGGAATGATGACTTACATTGTAGCTTTCATATTTTCAATATTCTGTACTGTGCTAGTATATAACTCTGAAATTCATATCAAGTGTTAGCAAGTTCTCTTGTGAGTGACAGCAGGGCTGGGGGGACACAGAACCCCCCAAAAATCAGCGAAGTGGGGACGGAGTGGGGGCTCCCAGCCAGGCCCGAACCCACGGGGAGGGGCTGCAGCCGCCGCTGGCTCAGGAGCTCTGTGGGCAGAGAAAAGGGGGTGACACCGGGCTGGGGGCCCCGGCGGGAGCGCACACGCTCTGCCACGCACACACCCCCAGCACCCGCCCTGACCTTCTTGCGCAGGGAGAAGCCGAGCCCCAGCACCAGGAAGACGAAGCCCAAGATGAAGCCCCCGAAGCATCTTGCTGCGGGCGGCGTCCAGATGTAGCAGATAGGGCCAGGCGTTCGGAAGATCTCGTGATGCTACGGGAAGACAGGGCCCCTGTTCCCTTAGATAAGAAAATTAACATAGGAATGCAGCCCCCTAAACCAGATGCCAGTAATTTTCCATTTGCCCAGTAACTTTCCATCCCTTACTAACCATAGATGGTAAAGACAGACCCCCTTTTGACGTAGAAGCCCCTTAGACTATAAAACCCCACGAGAAGAGATAATAAAGGCCTTTGATCGTCCACCACGTTGGTGTTAGTGTGTTTCTTAGGCCTGAGCGGCCCTGGAGAATGGGCCGCCGTGCTGTCTCTTGAAACCAGGTCACCAGCCTTGTATCAGAAGGCAACATCCGGCCGCATCTCTGGGGGGTCCGCAGGGCTCAGCACCCCCAAAACCTCTCACCGACACCCAGAGCCCCTCCCAGCGCCTTCCCTGTGGTCTCCAGCCCAGCCAGGACCCCCTGAAGCCTCCCCCTGATCCATTTTTGGCCTGCCCAGGAGCCACCAAAGCCCCTCCCGTCCCTCTCAGCATCCCACAGCCCCCTCCCAGTTGCCCCCAGCGCCCCAGGACCCCCAAAGCCTCTCGCAGTCCCTTGGCAGCCCCAGCAGGACTCAGCCAGAGCCCTCCCAGGCTGTGCCCAGCACAACCGAGCTCATGGCGAGCCCCGCTTTGCCATCGCCGATCTCCTTCCAGCCCCTCCGGGCTCACTGCAATCCCTCCCAGTCCCACCCAGCACCCCCAAACTCCCTCCCAGTCACACCCAGCACCTCCAAACTCCCTCCGAGTCCCACCCAGCACCCCCAAACTCCCTCCCTGTCACACCCAGCACCCCCAAACCCCCTCCCTGTGCCCACCAGGACCCCCCCAAGCCCATCCCACCCTCCCCAGTATCCCCCAGACCCCTGCCCAGCCCCCAGCTCCAGCCCGGCTCTCTCCAGCTCCCTCCCAGTGGCTCCCAGCACAGCCCAGTGGCTCTGCCAGCGCCCCCAGGGGCTCCCCCGTACCCCAGTGCCGCCTCAGGGGCTGCTTTAGGCTGACGTGCTCCACCTGGCAGCTGTAGCTGAGCCCGCGCCGGGGGGGGGGGTTTCCAGCAGCACCAGCAGCTGGTAGGTCCAGTCCCCGTTGGGAACCACGTCGGTGGCCACCACGTGCTCCGAGAGCTCCTGCTGGCCCTGGAACCACCTCACCTGGATGGCAGCAGGGTAGAAATCCATCACGGAGCAGAGCAGGCGGCCGGGGCCGGGCTGGGAGCTCGACGGGGGCACCAGCGAGATGGACACGCTGGGGGGCACTGGGAGAGAGAGAGAGCGGGGAGACACTGGGATCAGCTGGGGGGCACTGGGAGAGAGAAGGGAGGGCTGGGGTGGCCTGGGAGGGGCTGGGGAAGGACTGAGATGAGCTGGAGCGGCAGTGAGAAAGAACGAAGGGGATGCGGGGCACTGGGAGAAAGGCTAGAAGTCTGAGAGTGAACTGGGAATGAAGTGGGAACAGACTGGGAATGGGCTGCGAGGGACTTGGAGGGACTGTGGTTGCAATGGGAGGGATTTGGTGGCCCGTGGGATGAACTGGGAATGAAGTGTGCGGCACTGCGAGGCCGAGTCCAGCGCGGGCATCAGACTTGCAGGTCTGCCTGGCAACAGAAGCGTCATCATAGAGACTCGATCTGATTGGCTGAAAAGCGTCAGCTTTACGCGTCGCTGAAATGGACCCGCGGGCGCTGGGATGGACTGGGAGGGACTGGAGGCCCCGGGGATGGGCACAAAGAGGGCTGAGGGCTCAGGGGCAATTCTCAGGGATCCAGGGGCTCCAGGGTTACTGGCAGGGCAGGGCCCGAGGGAACACGCTCTGCCCCGCGCTCACCTCGGCGCGCCACAGTGAACGGGCGAATCACCTCGTAGTTGCCCCGGCAGTACCAGTCCACCGCAGTCCGTTGTTCCACCATCCATTTCGGGTCGCTGTTAATCTCCCTGGCAAACCTCTCCTCATAGGAGGTGAACCCCACGTGCACCCCCACGTCGCTTTCGAACACCACGTACGTCTCCCGGTTATAGATGTACCTCTGCACGGACATCACCTTCTCCGTGCCGTTAATGAAGTAACACTCATGCCTTCCCATGTGCAGAAACACCGCTGCGAGTGCAGGACACAGCTAAGGGGGTGCTCCCCCATCAGCCCTTAGCACCCCAGAGCTCCGGGGCCACCCCGGATCCGCACCCCGCACCCCCTGTGCCCCACGGCCGCCGTGGGACCCTCCTGCCCGCGCTGCCGCTTCCTCTTTGTCACTCTTCCCCCATTTGCCCTTCCTCATCCTCTCCCCTTCCACCTCCGGCCGCTCCCAAATCACTTTTGGGGTTTCATTTCCTCATTTTCCCACAAATTCCCGAATCCTCACCCCCTCGGGATCAGTTTTGGGGTTCCCCCTCCCCTTTTTCCCCTTCTCCACCCTCTCCCACCCCTCCCTCACCTCCCCCCGACCCTCAGCCCCTCCCGCTCTCCCTTTGGGGGGACCCCTCCTCCTCCCCCTCCATTCCGGGCTCCCCCCTTCGCCCCCTTTTCCCCCTTCTCCCCCCTGTCCCAGCGCCTCCCGCCCCCCGCTCACCCGAGAGCTCCGTGCCCGCAGCCGGGGGTGCTCCCAGCACCACCAGTGCCACCAGCAGGGCCCCAGCTGCCGCCCCTCGCCCCATGGCCGGGGCCGGGCAGGGAGCAGCAGCCCCAAAGCAGCCGCGCTGCGCTGGGAGCGCCAGTCCGGAGCAGGGCGGGCTCGGCAGCGCCGCGCGCTCTCATTGGCTGCCGCCGCTTCTGGGCAGCGACCGGCCACGGGCTCTGCCCAACAACCGATGAGGCAATCCAACGCCGCGTGCTCTCATTGGATAAGCCGCCTTCTGCCTGCGCTCCCATTGGCTGAGGCCTTTCCGGGACGCTGCAGCCCCGGGCTGGGGGATTTTTGCGCAGGGGGAACCTTGGGGCGCTGGGCAGGTGGGGGCCGGGATGGAGAGACGCGGGCTGTGGTGGACCAGCCAATCAGAGCCGCTCATTTCACATTTAGCCCCTATTTTTAGGTTACTGAGCTTGTTCAGGATTTTCTGTTCGGAACCCTTGGTCCTGCTGTCCTGGTTTGAAAAGGAAATGAGTTTTTTGGGATGCTGTGGTCAAACCAATCTGTGCTCAGATTTGAATATTAACCCCTGGTGTGGCCCCTGAGGACATGGATACGCCTCTGAGAGCACAGGGGGTTAAAAGCAGAGAACTCCCAGGGGAAGCTCTCTTGGTTCCGTGGGTGAAAGGTTCAGAGCTGCCCTGCCCGGCTGCGGGCTGGGTGCAGGAGGGGAAGCCATGCGGCCGGGTGAGGGGAGCCAGGCCTTGGACAGAGAAGGGAGGTGAAGGCCCTTGCACGATGGAAGGGTGGTTTAGCAGTGCCAAGTGTCTCCTGCCATCTGCCATCAGGGACCTGACCAGGTGAGTTTTGTTTCCAGGGAAAATGGCCGACATTGCTGCACAGGGGCCTGTGTTCCAGAGTGGCCAGCTGGCTGCTGAAATTCCGCATTGCACAGGATGCCTCCCAGACTGAAGCTGGCACCAGTGTCCACTCGGGCTGGTTTGACAGTGCCACGTGCCTCCTGCAATCTGCCATCAGGAACCTGGCCTGATGAGTTTTGTGTGCAAGGAACAATGGTGGCGTTGGTGTTCGGGTGCCTGTGGTGCTGAGTGCCCGGCCGTCTGCTGGGGTTCTGAAATCCAGGTCACCCCTGCCCTGTCCCTCACTTCCCCCACTGCCCACCGGTGACTCCCTGCAGCAGCTCGTGGGATCCTGAACGCGGCTCTGGGACACACACAGACATTGCTGAGGGGCAGAGATGGGGGGGCTGGACAGGTGGAGAGCTGACCCTGAGGGTTGGGGTGCAAAGGACACGGGGTACCAGGCAGGGCTAGAGTACAGGTGCCACCCTCATGGTGGGACAGCCCCAGAGCCCTCCCAGCAGCTGCAGGGAGTTACCCTGATTGGAAGGTAGAGATGAGGTTTGGAGGCCACAGAGTTACAGGTAGGATTTGAACAGCCTTTTAGGAGTTTTATTAGTGTTTTTTTCAGGAATTTTTAAGGATATTTTAGGGATTTTTTATAGGAGTTTTTTAGGAATTCTCTGGGAATGTTTAGGAACCTTTAGGTCTTTTTCAGGGCTTTTAAAAGAACTTTTTAGGGCATTTTAAGGGCTGTCTTACTACTAATTGGAATTGTTTAGGGGTGTTTTGGGGTATTTTGGGGTTTTTTTTTTTAGGACTACTTAAAAGGCTTTCGGGCTTTTTGAGGAGTATTGAGGGTATATGGAGAACTTTTTTAGGACTAGGGTATTTCTATGGTTTTGGGGGGAATTTTTTAGGCTTTTTTAGGGTCTTATCAGGGCATTTTCAAGATTTTAGGGGTATTCTCAGAGCTCTTTAAAAAATCTCTAAGTAGTCCCAAAAGGTTCTTTGGGGATTTTTAGGGGTGTTTAAGAGGCTTTTTAAAAGTAGGGTGTTTTTACTGTATTCTGATGCTATTTCTGTGTTTTTCTGGGGTGTTTAGGACACTGAAAACTAGGCCTTTTTTAGGGAATTTAGAGGGTTTTTTAGGGTCCTTTCAGGGCATGACAGAGGCTGAGGGGCAGCTTGAGGGGTATTGTGGGGCTTGAGGGTGGCAGAGGCTGGGAGCTGAGGGAGGAGCAGGGAGAGGGGACAGTGGGTGACACACAGAGATGCTGAGGGTGGCTGGGGCAGCCGGAGGGTGACACCAAGAAGCTGGGGCTGAGGGGCAAAGAGAGGATTAAGGGTGACACACAGGAGCTGAGGGGCAGCTGAGAGGGGCCTTGAGGGGCATTGGGGGGCTCAAGGGTGACAGACAGAGCCTGAGGGGTTGAGGGAGGGCTTGAGGGGTCAAGGGAGAAGGCTTGAGGGCTGCACAGTGCACTGGAGATCAGGGCTACAGGGAACAGCTTAGGAGGCAAGTTAGGGTACAGGTGCACCAGCCCTCAGCCCAGCCCTCACCTCAGCCTAAGCAGCCCCCCTAACAACAGCACAGCCTTTTCCTCAACAGCAGCACAACACAGCAACCCTGACAGCTAGACCAGAGTGGAACCCTCCCGGTGGGACAGGACAGCAACCCTCACACCAGGACAGTGACAGAACTCTCAGATGACAAGATCCACGGCAAAAAGGTAGGCAAGGCATCTGAGGGTTAGAGAGATAGGTGGGGTGTCACAGACATCTTTTCATAAAAATCCTTTCTTTAGGATTTTTCTCCCTTCTGAGAAGCTGTGGCCTCAGCAACAAAGTGTAAACAATGGTTATCTGCTGCTGTGGAATGCAACAGGTGGATCCGTGATTGGTCTCCTGTGGATGTTTGGATTTACTGACCATTCCTGGCAGAGCTGCTCTCGCTTTCTGCCGGGACACAGACCTTTGTTATTTATTCTTTTCTATTCTTAGCTTAGCTAGCCTTCTGAGATCTTTTCCTTCTATTCTTTGTAGTATAGTAATAATGTAATATATATCATAAAATAATAAATCAAGCCTTCTGAACATGAGGTCAACATTCTCGTCTCTCTACACCCTGAAGACCCTTGTGACCACTGTGAAAGGTGGGGCTTTGAGGCTGAGCAGGTTTTTTTCAGGACTTTTCCACACCTTCTGAGGATATATATAGGGGGTTCTTGAAGGTTTCTTAGGACATTTTTGGCTTACCCTTAGCCTAAGGGTGCATTTACATCCTAGGGTTAGAGTTACAGGTAGGGCTAGGGTTTTGAAACCACAAAGCCCAGAGCTCCAGGCACACTGCTGCTGCAGAATGCATCCCAAGGGAAACAGAAAACTGCCACAACATGACTTCCACCACAGATTTTTCATTGGAATCAGCCTCAGTGAGAGTGGGCAGCTGGCTGCTGAAATTCTGCAATGCTCAGGATGGTTCCCAGACTCAAGCTGGCACCAGTGCCAAGTCAGGCTGGTTTATCAGTGCCAATTGTCTCCTGCAATCTGCCATCAGGGACCTGGCCAGGTGAATTTTGTTTCCTAAGGAAAAGGGCAGCATTGGTCTTAAGGAGTTTCTGGTCTGGAGTGATCGTGTGCCTTCTGAAATTCCACATTGCGCAGGATGCCTCCCGGACCCCAGCTGGCACCAGTGCCCACTCAGATTGCTTGGACAGTGCCAAGCACCATCTGCAAACTGACATCGGGAACCTGGGATGGTGAGTGTTGTTTCCAAGGGGAAAGGGCCGATATTAATGTTCAGGAACTTGTGGCCGTGCCTGTGGGTTCTGCTTGTGTTCTGATGATGCCAGAGCTTCCAGAAAACTGCACCTGGGAATGGCATTCCAGGGGGAAAACAAAACTTGCACAACAAGGCTTCCACAAAAGGTTTTTCCTTGTAACCAGCCCTAGCCTAAGACACTGTTTACTGCCTAAGGTTAGGGTTAGAGCTAGGGTTAGGGTTTTGAAACCACAAAGGTCAGAGCTCCAGGCACACTGCAGCTTCAAAATGCATACCAAGGAGAACCCAAAACTGCCACAATGTGGCTTCCTCCACATCTACCTCCTTGGAACCAGCCCTAGCCCAAAGCAGCTTTTGCTGCCTCAGGTGAGGGTTAGGGTTATGCCGAGGATTAGGGATCCTAAATCCACAAAGCCCAGAGCTCCAGTAATGCTGCAGCTGCAAAAGGAAGGCCAGGGGATACACAGAACTGCCAAAACACAGCTCCTTTTCCTTGACCCCCAGGCTGGGCCCCAGGCTTCCTGCTGAAATTCCACATGGCTTAGGATGTCTCCCAAACCCAATCAGGAAACATTTGCCACTCAGGCTGGTTTGGCAGTGCCAAGTGGCTCCTGGAATCGGCCATCAGGAACCTGGGTTGGTGAGTTTTGTTTGCCAGGGAAAAGAGCCGGCGTTGGTGTTTGAGGTCCTGTGGCCCGGTTCTGGTGCTGCTGCGCTTCCTCCTCTTCCTGTTCTTTCCGGTTCCTCCTTCCCACGGCTCCTCCTCCTCCTCCTCCTCTCGCTCCTCCCGGGCCCAGCCCCCCCCTTTGTCCCCCTCCCCTTGCCCAAATCCGTCCCATCGCCCCCCCAAACCCCTCCCCATCACCCCCCAATAAACGGCCCGGGGCCAACTGGGAAACTTTATTGGGAGCACTGGGAGCAGGCACTGGGCGAAGGCAGAGCGCCAGCGGGGCTGGGGGGACACGGGACCCCCCCAAAATCAGCAGAGTGGGGACGGAGCGGGGGGTCCCGGCCGGGCCCGAGCCGACGGGGAGGGACTGCGGCCGCCGCCGGCTCAGGAGCTCTGTGGGCAGAGAAAAGGGGGTGACACCGGGCTGGGGCCCCGACGGGAGCGCACACGCTCCGCCACGGCGGGGACGCCACTCCCGGCACCCGCCCTGACCTTCTTGCGCAGGGAGAAGCCGAGCCCCAGCGCCAGGAAGACCGAGCCCAAGACGAAGCCCCCAATGCCCGTCAGCATCTTGCTGCGGGCGGCGTCCGGCGGCATCTCTGGGGGGTCCGCAGGGCTCAGCACCCCCAAAACCTCTCACCGACACCCAGAGCCCCTCCCAGCGCCTTCCCTGTGGTCTCCAGCCCAGCCAGGGCCCCCTGAAACCTCCCCCCGATCCATTTTTGGCCTGCCCAGGAGCCACCAAAGCCCCTCCCGTCCCTCTCAGCATCCCACAGCCCCCTCCCAGTTGCCCCCAGCGCTCCAGGACCCCCAAAGCCTCTCGCAGTCCCTTGGCAGCCCCAGCAGGACTCAGCCAGAGCCCTCCCAGGCTGTGCCCAGCACAACCGAGCTCATGGCGAGCCCCGCTTTGCCATCGCCGATCTCCTTCCAGCCCCTCCGGGCTCACTGCGATCCCTCCCAGTCCCAACCAGCACCCCCAAACTCCCTCCCAGTCACACCCAGCACCCCCAAACTCCCTCCCTGTCACACCCAGCACCCCCAAACCCCCTCCCTGTGCCCACCAGGACCCCCCCAAACCCATCCCACCCTCCCCAGTATCCCCCAGACCCCTGCCCAGCCCCCAGCTCCAGCCCGGCTCTCTCCAGCTCCCTCCCAGTGGCTCCCAGCACAGCCCAGTGGCTCTGCCAGCGCCCCCCAGGGGCTCCTCCGTACCCCAGTGCCGCCTCAGGGGCTGCTCCAGGCTGACGTGCTCCACCTGGCAGCTGTAGCTGAGCCCGCGCCGGGGAGGGGTTTCCAGCAGCACCAGCAGCTGGTAGGTCCAGTCCCCGTTGGGGAGCACGTCGGTGGCCACCACGTGCTCCGAGAGCTCCTGCTGGCCCTGGAACCACCTCACCTGGATGGCAGCAGGGTAGAAATCCATCACGGAGCAGAGCAGGCGGCCGGGGCCGGGCTGGGAGCTCGACGGGGTCACCAGCGAGATGGACACGCTGGGGGGCACTGGGAGAGAGGGTGGAGGTCTGGGAGTGAAGTGGGAATGAACGGGGAAAAGAATGCAAATGGTCTGGGAGGCACTGGGGAGGAATTGGAGACGGGTTGGGAGGGACACTGGTGGCGCTGCGAGGAACTGGGAATGAAGTGCTCGGCACCGCGAGGCCGAGTCCAGCGCGGGGCACTCTGCCCTGCGGGTCTGCCTGGCAACCGATGAGTCATCAAGGAGTCGCGTTCTGACTGGATGAGAAGCGTCAGCTTTACGCGTGGCTGAAATGGACGCGCAGGGGGCACTGAGAGGGACTGGGATGGACTGGGGGAGCCATGGTGGTCAGTGGCAGGGACAGGAGGCTCGGACGTGTTCACAAGGAGGGCTGAGGGCTCTGGGCTGATTCCCAGGTAGGTTTTGAGGGACTCCAGGGATTTGGCCGGGCAGGGCCCGAGGGGACACGCTCTGCCCCGCGCTCACCTCGGCGCTCGGCGCTGAACGGGCGAACCCCCTCGTAGTTGTACGGACAGACCATGTCCACCACAGACCGTGCGTACGCCAGTGTGGCCGGGTTGCTGTTCCAGTCACTGGCCCACCCCTCTCCATAGGGGGTGAACCCCACGTAGTGCCCCACGTCGCTGTCGAACATCACGAACTGCTCCCGATTGTAGATGTACCTCTGCACGAACCTCATCTTCTGCGTGCCGTTAATGAAGTGACACTCTGACACTGCCCAGAACTGGAACATCCCTGTGAAAGCAGGACACAGCTCAGGGGGTGCCCACCCAGCACCTCCCAGCAGCATCCCCAGAGCTCCGGAAGACACATCGGATCCCCACTCCGCACCCCCTGTGCCCCACGGCCGCCATGGGACCCTCCTGCCCGCGCTGCCGCTTCCTCTTTGCCACCCTTCCCCCATTTCCCCTTCCACATCCTCTCCCCTCCCACCTCCGGCCGCTCCCCAAATCACTTTTGGGGTCCCATTTCCCCATTTTCCCAAAAATGCCCCAACCCTCAGCATTCTTCCGCTCAATTTTGGGGTCCCGCCTCCATTTTCCCCCTTCCCCCCCCGTCCCAGCGCCTCCCGCCCCCCCGCTCACCCGAGAGCTCCGTGTCTGCAGCCGGGGCGGCTCCCAGCACCACCAGTGCCACCAGCAGGGCCCCAGCTGTCACCCCTCGCCCCATGGCCGGGGCCGGGCAGGGAGCAGCAGCCCCAAAGCAGCCGCGCTGCGCTGGGAGCGCCAGTCCGGAGCAGGGCGGGCTCGGCAGCGCCGCGCGCTCTCATTGGCTGCCGCCGCTTCTGGGCAGCGACCGGCCACGGGCTCTGCCCAGCAACCGATGAGGCAATCCAACGCCCCGAGCTCTCATTGGCTAAGCAGCCTCCTGCCTGCGCTCCCATTGGCTGAGGCCTTTCCGGGACGCTGCAGCCCCGGGCTGGGGGCGATTTTTGGGCAGGGGGAACCTTGGGGCGCTGGGCAGGTGGGAGCTCAGGTGAGCCCAGCAATGCGTGCCCAGGTGCGCGGCATCTCAGGGCTGCCCGTGGCGAGCGGTGACGCTGGCCCGATGCCAGGCACCCCCAGAGCCACTCTGTCCCTGCCCCCGCAGCCGTACAGGGACAGAAAATGGAACCGAGGATTCCTGCGTGTGGACAAGGACCGGGAGAGATCCCTCAGCAAATCCAGCACGGACACAACAGACCCGGTCTGGGCACACGGAGGGAATTTATTACCAACCAAATCACAGCAGCACAAGGAGAAGGGAAAGAAATCTTCCAACACCTTCCTCCTGCCCAACACGGATCAGCCAGAACAGGGGTCACCAGGGCTCTGCCCAACGGGGGTCACTGGGGATCATCCAGCGCGGATCCTCCCATGGGGGATGGAGCTGGAGCAGCGCACGAAGCTCTTCCCACACTCGGGACACTTGCAGGGCCTCTCCCTGATGTGGAAGTGCTGGTGAGTGACGATCTCTGAATCCCACCTGAAGCTCTTCTGACATTCCAAGCACTCCTAGGGCCATTCCCCAGTGTGGATCTTGTGGTGCTTGCTGAGGTTGGAGGTCCCACTTGACGCCGAATTTTGCCCCAAAAGGCGAGAATAACTGCCTAAGAGACTCAGTTTAAGTCAGCATAGACAGGAGGTATTTTATTACGACGCATCGGAGAAATCACAAAAGGGATTTCTAAATATCTCATAACAGAAGCAGGCTTTTTATACAGTTTTGGGTGCAGGGTTACATCATATCATATACATAATCATGTCTTTGCATGCATATTCATAAGAGGCGTGGTGTAGGCGGAGCGTGGGTGGAGACATCTATTTTGAGGATCATCTTGGTGGCCGTTCCGGTTGCCTTCACTGCGGGCAGGGGTCTCCTGATGAGTCTTCCTCTTTAAACCTTTGAACTCCTATCCTAATATGGTCAATTCCCGGTGTACTTGGCTTGGTCCCCATGGCTTGGCAGGGTTCTTAGGGTCAGTTTGACATTGTTGGCTCTGAACATGCTTAGCTCTTCAATTCCCCTATCCCTATCTCTCTTTCCTGTTTGCCCTGAGGGCAAAGAGCCACGGGAGCTTACCAAACTTCAAACAGAAGAATCCACCAGGATTGCTTTCGGATTAATGAATAACCTGGCGCACAGCATCATCAGCAATTCCTGAATGTGGATGGGGCGAACCCCCGTGAGACCACCTGCCGGTGATATGGGATATGGCTCCAGCGTTAGGGGTCGCGTGAGTAGCTAACCGTGGAATGGGATAGGACTGTTTAGGATTGATTTGCAGTTTGTGGCGCTGCCTAAGCATTTTGATCAATAATGCCCTATAGGTACCACTGAAAACAAGATTACGTTTTGTGCATTACCAAAATGCTGATTGGAAAGGCAGTTTGGGGCTTCACACTGAAGCTCTTCCCACATTCCCCACACTCCCAGGGCCTCTCCCCAGTGTGGATGTTCAGGTGTTCCATCAGGGTGGAGCTGGAGCTGAAACCCTTCCCACGTTCCAAGCACTTGTGGGGCTTCTCCCTGCCATGGGGCTTCTCCACCAGCTCTGAGCTCTGGCTGCATCTCTGGCCGCCTTCCTGGCTCAGGGGAGCTCTTTCATCCTCTCAGCTCCCTGGGCTGAGTTTGCGGCCCCTCCTTGTGAGGGATCTCTGGGGCTTTTCCTCCTCCTCCATCCGGCCACAGCTTGGGAATGACAAACCCTGGTTTGGGGGAAACCAAGCTGGGAGCGCCCTGGAGTAGCGGCTCCTCCTGGCCAGGTCCATCTCTAGAACTCAGCAGGAGTCTTGTATCCATGAAAATCTCCACATATCAAGATTCAGCCTGAAAAAACTCTCCCAGGACTTCCCTATTGCTGATCTCTCCACTTTTGGGGTTCCAGAGGTTTCCTTTCCTTGGGATCATAGGGGTCCAGTGGTTCCAGGGGTTCTCCATTCTCTGGCGTCCTGCTTAGGGATGATCCAGGGGCTTTTGGGGGTCCATGGGGTCCATTCTACCCTGATGCTCTGTTTTGAGGTCCCAGGGATCCCAGGGGTCCCTCCTCTCCAGGCTCCCCCCCTTTCCAGTCTGCCGGGGTCCCCCAGCTCTGGGATCGCCCCTCTCTGCTCTCCCCACTCTGGGGCTCCCAGGGGTTCCCCTCCTCTGCTCTCCCGGGGGTCCCCAGGACCAAAGTCCTCCCCTGCCCATACTGGGAAATGGCCACGTGGGCCCCCAAAGATCCCCCAAGGGGCTCAGCTTTGGGCTCCTGCAAGATCCAAACCTACACACACAGAGGAAAAAACCTCCCAGGGACACCAGATGATATTTGGGGTCAATTCCACAATCTGTGAGCTCCAAACACACCCCAATAAAAAACCCTCTCAGGGACCCCCAATGGATTTGGGACGAGCTCCCCCTCCCCGCTCACCTGCAGGCCGAGCTGGGGGCAATGGTCCCGCGGCTGCGGCCACAGGGGGCACTGGAACCTCCTGTTCCTCCTGTTCCTGCTCCTGCTCCTCCTCTTCCTGCTCCTTCTTTTCCTCTCCCCCTCCTCCTCCTCCTCCTCCTCCTCCTCCTCCTTCCTAATCCCACCTCCTCCCCAGTTCCTGCCTTTTGTGTATTTAGAGTGAAGAATCTTGCTTGCATTTAAGGACTAGAACAAAGATCCCAGATGGAACAAGGCTTGCTGCTTTTAGCCAGAAGCATCAGTGACTAAAGGTCACGTTTCCTTTGGTTTGGTGCCATCCTTGTTCCTCCTTAGTGCACCTGTAATAAGTAACAATATATTTGTTCATTAATAGCTAGATAATTTAAATTATAAAACAATAGCTAAATAGCTCTTGTTTAAGCAAGATACCTATGCAGCCGTATGAGAAAAAAGCTTTTAAAGAATTGCTTGACTTACAAACTCCCCCCTCCTCTGGTAACCAGATACAGCTACATCTGGTAACAATTACTAACCTTGCTAGAATTGCTTGCTTGCAAAATTCCATCCCATAGATACAGGAGACTTTCTGAAACACATATGGTAACAATTATTAACCTTGCAAAAATGCTGAGCTTGTGAAAATTAGACTTATAGATATGCCTTGTAAGGAAAGCGGCCAAAGAGGAAGACTTGGGGCCTTCATCCCACGACCACCAGAAGGCAGAAAAAAGACCCCTAGCAACCGGAGGAGCAAGCGCAGAAAACAGACCACGTCATCCAGGAATGCGGAGAAAAAGGACAATAAAAAGGGAACTTTAAAGGGGGGAGGTGCGCGCCTAAGAGGAGCGAGGTCTCCTGGCCGCCCAGCGCTGAATCTTGCTTATTCTTGCTTGCATAATAATAAAGATAATTGTACAGTTCTTAAATTTGGTCGATTCGTTTATCTCAATTTGGTGCTGTGACTCGGATCCTGAGACAGGGTTGGTTTGAGAATTCGGCGGGGGCGCCCCCACCCCTTTGGTGGCCCTGATCTTCTCAACCGACCCCCCTCCCGGACCGACGAACCTAAATTCGAGAATAAGCAAGGAAACACCGGTAACCCTGTAAACTTTGTGCACGAAGATCCGAGCGAAGACACAGGACGCGTGAGTATACGGGTGAACCACTGGGTTGGGGTTGGAATCCCAGGGCACAGTGAATGAGACGTCCAACTGCGGACGACATGAGAGGGACCCTCCAGTAGTGCGTTTCTCATAGCCCACGAGGGAGCGAGCCACGACCGAGGGGTGTGTGTGTGCGTGGAGGTGCCTTGGAAGATGGGGCAGAAGGAAAGCAAGCCTTCTGACCCCATGGGGGAGGGCCCCCGGTTACCCCCAATACCTAAGGATAGTCCGTTAGGATTAATGATTAAGTATTGGGAAGATTTTCCCTCCAGAAGAGGAAAGGATAAAGCAAAAATGATAAATTATTGCATGGTAGTATGGGGGGGTAAGAAACTGGATTCAGGAAATATATACTGGCCCGTTTTTGGATCCTCTGAGGACTGGGTCTGCCAAGCCTTGAATATCTATGTGAATTCCAAAGAGCCAGAAAACCTGGAGGAGAGTGCTTCTGCTAAATTGTGGTTGGTAGGAAGTAATGAGCAAATAACTAGATTGCTCCCCCTTAAGGGAAGCCAAGGGGAAGAAGATAGAAAGAAAATGTCCCGAGTGGAGGAAGAGATTTCTATTTATCCCCCCCCCGTATATACCATCACCAGCCCCAGCCCCCCCGTATCCCTTCCAAACATTCCTCCGGCATCAGCCTCTGACAAACAGCAGGTCACAGACTCCCCGGATTACAGGAGGCGTACTCAGAGCCAAATGAAAACAGTAATTGAGGAAGGAGAGAACAGTGGGTTGTTCCCTCTTAGGGAAATTGCATTAGGAGGACCTCAAGCTGGGATGGGGTTTATCACTGTCCCCTTAAACTCAGGAGATGTCCGTGAGTTTAAGAAAGAGATGGGAAAATTATTAGAAGACCCTATAGGAGTAGCAGAAAGGGTGGATCAGTTCCTGGGACCAAATGTGCGGCTGATGTCAAATGGCCCTTGCAAAATCCTTGGAATAATCAGGACCCCAACCATCGTGGTCATATGCAGGACTTAAGAACTATTATAATCCAGGGCATACGAGAGGTTAATAATTGTTACCATATGTGTTTCAGAAAGTCTCCTACATCTATAAGACTGAATTTTTGCAGAGCAAGCAATTCTACAAGGTTAGTAATTATTTCCAGATGTGGCTGTATCCAGTTACCAAGGGGGGGGTTGTAACTTAAACACTACTTATACGTTTCCCATACAGCCCTATAGATATTCTACAAAAGCTATTTTAGCTATTGTTTTTTTAATTTAAATCATCATCTAGCTATTAATGAACAAATATATTGTTACTTATTACAATCCCCCATTTCTCTTTTTACCAATTTTGTTCATTAAACCTTTTTAGCTCCTTCCTAGCAAGCGCTAAATGGTCTATTTCATCAGTTAAGCTCTATGCATTAATTATACCTGCTAATTTCTTTAGTCTTTTCATCATATTCCAATTCACAACAAATTGAACTGCTGACAAAATAAATCCTAGTACAATCAGAATTAAAAGAACCACAATGGGATGGCACATACTGTTTAAGACACCTGTGGCAGTAGGTGACCATCCGAACAGGGTGTCCCACCACCTATAATTACTATCTTGCTTCACTCTTTCTACTACCTGGTGTATTTTCTCTACATCATGTTGAACAGTTACTAGGGTCTTCTGTCTGCTTTTCCTGATTTTCTCAAGAATTTTGATCAGATCCTGGTGAAACAATAGTTGTCTCACTAGGGTGAAGTTCATCCCAATCGGGGTGGGCATTAGCTTGTGAATCAGCGTGTAGTTGGATTGTAATAGTTGGTGAGAGGTAACTGTAGCTTCATAAGTGGTGTCACACACTGTAATCTTGGTGAAGTTACAAGCACAGAAGTTTGAGTGATTCTTTGTATCCACCATAACATTATCTGCTAGCACAAAATCACAGAGAGTTCTGAAACACGTGCACCCATTGCCTATGCATATAAGAACTGTTTTAGAAACTTCGTTAGGGCGAATCTCAAAATGGCAAATGTTTTGCTCTGTGTCCAAACAGATATCTTGAGCTATAATTACAGCGCCCTCGCAGATAAATCCCAACTGTTCTCGGACAATACAAGATTCCAAGTCAACAGTTTGCCATTTGTCACCAAGCTGACGGGCCCATCCTCTATGTTCTGTAGGATAGAGGACAGCTCTGTCATGGTTTATTCCTAATGCAATGACAGGAAAAACTAGATGTACAGAGGCATTTTGTATGGTCAAGACAAAGGCAGTGACTGTATTAGAAATAGGGTTATAAGTAAAATTCACCAGTTTCCACCAGGATTGGAATTCCCTTTCAAACTCAGTGGCATTGTCCCAAATTATTTTCCGAATTTCTGTGGGGCAAGTGCCTTCCTCGCCCTCTCTTATAATTGCAGCAGAGACTGACTGCATCCATAATTGTGCCTGGATACAGCTGAGGGCTAAGGAGACATTATTTTGTGTGGCACCAAGTGCATCAATTACCAATTTGTGATCGTTCACATTTACTCTTTCCCAATTTGGCAAAATGTTTGACAACGTCCACTGGTGTGTCCCCAAAGCCAGTAGAGATGACCTCAGTGGGTGCTGTAATTTGGACAGATCTCTGGCCGTAGCAGCCAGTTTGTTCATTAGTACCTCTGAATCGATGCTATTCAAAATTCCCAGTCCTGTGCCTAGAACACCAGTCACATCTCTAAGTTTCCTTGTTTTAAAAGAGCTGCGTTTCCTGAGCCAAGTAGTCCAGCCTTCAAAGGATGTTTGCAAAAACGGAGAACAAGCTGGCTGGATTTCTGAAACATTGGTCTGCATTAGCAGTTCGACCTGTTTTAGAGACCATGCTGGATGCTGAATAATATTTGTTGTTGACCAGTTTTTCTGATTATATAAGGTCCTATTTTGAAAATTTTTGGTGTGAGTGTGACCGGTGGTGAAGGTGAAACGGTGATAATGTGAGGTTTAGTAGTGATAGATTGTGTTTTAATATTTATTGTGAATTTAAAGGAAAGGCCCTGTGTATCTTTTGTCCAGAGACAGACTACCTCTGCCATGTGAGTTAATGTGAAGTTTTGCCAGCAGTCTCGTGCTGGGTATTCACAATTTATTTGTTTATCCTCCTGACCCATGGAAACACTGATTGAGATTGTGTTAGTATAGTCTATAGTCCATTAACCATTCAACATCCAATGTTAATTTGTTCTCCCACTACTCCTTGAAGCTCCCAAGTTTTCTGCCTCTTCCATTCGTGTTTGGCATACGGCAGACCGTCATGCAGAACTAAAGTTAGTAAACTCAGACCTGTGGTATTTCCCATAGATCCGGTAAATTGCAAAAAGGCCTGAGACCAGTCAGTGATCAGGGTCCGTTTGACTAGGATCTTGTTCCCTTTGTAAGGCTGATGGGGGATTCCCCAGGCAATTGGGAAGCTCAGGATTATAATGATAGAAATAGCTCGCCAAGCAGGGCAGGGTCCTAGCAACAAATTTTGTTCACCTCTTATAACCATATCTCTTTTACCTGGAGCATTCCTGGGCTCCGTTCCTGTTCCTGTGGCCCGTTGCTCTCCCCCACTCCTCCTTACCTCTCTGCCTTGCCTGCCAGCCTGGGTGCATCGGTCTGCAGGGATCATTATCTTCTCGGCAGCAGGGGTAGTCTTCAGGGGGTGCATTATTTGGGCTATCCCTTTCACTCCTGCCCCCACTCCTAAGGGCAGGCTGCCAGGCCTCCAGGCAAAGGATCTCTCTTATTTTATGGCAGATTCTCTGCCGTTCCTAGCGAGCTTCACAGGGCCTGAGTCTCACTGTCTGGGTTTTTCCTCCGAGCCTTACGGGCTCGTTTCTTATATATTCGGAAGTAGCGACGTACGGTACTATCCCAATTTAGGGGCTCAACTTGCCACTCTATGGGGACATGAATCTTTTTCCCTTCACACACCTGGTCTAATATCACACTCTGATTTTGGCAGATGATCCTATATGATGGGTGATGTATTGCCCAGGCCAGGGCCCAATGTCTCCTCTGCTCTATATTTTCAATTAATGTTATTGCTTCCCTATAAGGGATTTCTCTTTGTCCTGGGGCTGTTGCAAATTTGCTTAGAGCCGTGTAAGGGTTTTCCCTCCTCCAACCCCAATCACAAGTATGACACCAGATACCCCCACCTAATTGTGATTGGAAAACCCACCATTTGAGCCTACATCCCCCGCAAAATATTTTTATCCATGCCCTACAGATGGGATCACCACATTTAATGCACCCAGGTCTGTTAGACAGTGGCCGCCTTATCTCAGCAAGGACCTCAGCCACTGATATCAGATCATCCCATGTGTGCCAAATAAGAGGACACTTCAGTTCCTTTCCCACCCTTTGAATATTGTCTCTGACCAGTAGCTGCAGTCGGTGTTTCTCCCTCTCAGTCATTCATATTACCAGTTGCTATGCGTTCTTATGTTTTCCGAAGAGTCAATCGTAGATCTCCAGGGCGACTGGTCACCTCCCAAGGGGTGTCTGCAGTGATGGGTCCTTTCACTCGACTGGCATGTGTCCAGCCTTTTTCAGCAGTTCGGACAGCTGTCTCTGTGGTAAACAGAACAACATAGGGACCTTCCCATTGCGGTGTTAGGGAGGTCTCTTTCCAAGTTTTAATTAGGACTCTATCTCCAGGTTTAAGCTTATGCATTGCTATATCCAAAGGGGGTCTTTGTACCAATAGCCCTTTTCGTTTTAATTCCTCCCTTTGTTTCATTAGCTGTTGTATGTAATTCTGAATTTGACTAGCTTGGATACAGGGATGGTTTCCTGGTAGCTCTAAGTCGTAAGGCATTCCATAGAGCATTTCAAAGGGAGAAATTCCCACATCCATCCTAGGTTGGGTTCTAATGTTCAGCAGCGCCATGGGTAAACATCTGACCCACGACATTTTAATTTCCACCATAAGTTTAGTGAGTTGCTTCTTGATTTCTCCATTTGCCCTTTCTACCCTCCCTGAGCTTTGAGGGTGCCAAGGGGTGTGATATTTCCATTTAGTACCTAAGGCCATGGTTACCTCTTTTAGTACTTTATTTGCGAAATGGGGGCCTCTATCAGAGTCTAATATTTCTACTAATCCATACCTAGGGATTATTTCCTCCAGTAAGGTTTTAATCACTACGTTTGCAGTAGCCCGTGATGTAGGATATGCTTCTACGAAGTGGGTTAGATGATCTACCAGTACTAATAAGTACTTGTACCTCCCTACTTTCGGTAGCTCGGTGAAATCTACTTGTACATGTGAAAAAGGTCGGTGTGCTAATTCTCTTCCTCCTGGAATCCTTTCCCGAGCTTGATGCCTATTAACCCTCTGGCATGTTATACATCCCCTAACTACTTGTTTTGCTATATCATAAATTCCTATACACATATACTTAATAGTAAACTGATCTACTAAGGCTTGGGTTCCCCAGTGAGTCTTTTCATGTAACTGCTGCACTATCCTCTGAGCTACAGATTTTGGCAGCACTTCCCTATCGTCTGGTAATTTTCGAATACCCTCATTCTCTGTTATTCCCATTCTGTCTAATTTTTCCTTTTCCTGGTCTGTGAAGCTCAGGACACAAACTCTTTCATCATCTCGCATTCTCCTTGTTCCCTGCTCCTGGAATTTTCTGAGGGCAGCTTTCTTTGCTTCTCTGTCTGCTATATCGTTTCCTCTGATCAGATGGGAGGGACCCTTTTGATGTCCTTTAACATGTACTATTGTTATTCTCTTTGGGCCTCTTAAAGCTTGTAATACCTGAGTGATTAGTTCCCGATGTATTAATTCTTTTCCTTGGGAATTTATGAACCCTCTTTCTTCCCAAATTTTTCCAAAAGTATGTATCACTCCAAAGGCATACTTTGAATCCGTATAGATGGTCCCATCCTTAGCTTCCAAGAATTTCAGAACCCGCAATACCACATAAAGCTCACAGGCCTGGGCTGACCAACTAGGACTCAGAGGGCCGGATTCTATTATTTCTAAATTTTCACCTCCCACAATGGCATATCCCGAGATTTGCTTTCCCTCAACAACCCTAGAGGAACCATCCACAAATAACCTTTCTCCCTCTTCCAGTTCTTCCTCTTCGAGATCCGGTCTAATTTTTGTTTGTTTCTCTATGCTATGTAAGCAATCATGAGTTAAATTCTCCTGTGGATCTCCAAACAGGAATTCAGCAGGGTTTTGCAGAGAGGTGGTTTCAAGTATCAACCGAGGGGATGACAGTAAAATGCCCTCGTATTTCAAAAGTCTGGAGTCTGTTATCCGTTTTTCTGCCTTTTATTGCAATACTGCACCGGGGCATTAGTCAATTCCTCTTTCAGTTGTTCTAATGATTCATCATCCTTTTCAGTCCATTTAATCAAACCTTCAGTAGTTAGTTTTTCATACAAGAATTTTACTTTGCCACTAAAGTTTTCAATCCATTGTCTGCAGTATCCTACGAGACCCAATAGCTGTCTAATTTGTCCCTTATTTCTTGGGGGGGGGGGAAGGGAGAGGATTCCCTTAACCCTCTCTGGATCTAGTGTTTTAGTTCCTTTACTGAGTCGGTGTCCCAGGTACTTCACTTCTTCTTCTACGAATTGCAATTTATTTTTGGACACCTTCAGCCCCTGAATGCTCAAAAAGTTTAAAAGCTTAATGCTTTCTTCCCTAACTGCTTCCTCACTCTTTCCAGCTATTAACAGATCATCTACATATTGAACAAGGGTTATTCCCGGGTTTGGGGTATAGGTTTTCATTATCTGTTCTAATGCATGCCTAAATAAATTCGGGGACTCAGTATATCCCTGTGGGAGCACGCTCCACCTTAGTTGTTGCTTTCGGTGGGTATCGGGATCTTCCCATTCAAATGCAAAATAGTCCCTACATTCTTCCTTCAAGGGGCATGCCCAAAAGGCGTCTTTTAAATCTATAACACTATACCATTGGTCATCAGGTTTCAATTGACTGAGCAATGTATGGGGATTAGCTACTACAGGGAACCGGGCAATAGTTCTCTTATTTATTTCCCTTAAATCATGTATTAGTCAGTATTTCCCATCTGGTTTTTTTACAGGTAAGATGGGGGTGTTGAAGGGAGACATACAAGGTTCCAAGAGCCCTTGTTGTATTAACCGTTCTATTTCTGGTTTTAGTCCCCTTCGCCCATCATCTGACATGGGATATTGTTTTATCCTCACCGGGGTTTCCGGGTTTTGGATAATAACTGTGAAAGGCTCTATATTCAGTCTCCCTGCTGTGTCAGGGGTATACCAAACCTCCAGGTTTATCTTCTCCTCATCAGTGGCCCGTAGGGGGCACAGTCGGACTTTCAACTGCTCTTCTTCAATATTTATATTTATTCCTAATTCCACCATTAAATCCCTACCTAATAAATTGTAATCGGCTTCAGGAACTAGTAGCAAGGATCCTATCCCTATTTTTTTTCTCTGATTCTATTAAGACATCTTTAATTACAGGAACCTTGAAGGGTTCCCCATTTGCCCCAATGACCTGTACTGTTAAAGGCGAAATCTTACATCCCAGGGGGCAAAGACTGAACTGTTGGTCTCTCGGCCCCCGTGTCTCCAAGGAAGGTTATGGGGGTTTGCTGGGGACCCACTTTAAGTTTTACCAAGGGCTCTGATGACATTTGAGTCCCCAAGAAATAGAGCCCTTGACCCCCCTAATCCTCTTTGAATATTTTCTCATCCCTAAGCCTCTTTCGACATTCCCTCTTCATGTGTCCTTTCCCACCACAGTAGTGGCACACTGTTCCTTCTCTCCCCCCCGCTGGGGGCCCTCCTAAATCCCGGGGACCCCTCCTCATGTCATTTCTTTCCCGTGGCGGAGGGTTGTTTCGTTGTCCCTCCCTGACTGCTGCCACCATCATCCGAACTTGCCTTTTATGTGCTTCTTCCTCCCGTCTAACATATACTTTCTGAACCTCCCTAATCAATTCATCAAGTCCTCTGTCCTGCCAATCCTCTAACTTTTCTAATTTCTTTTGAACACCTTGTCATGATTTAGCTACAAACTGTGTTTTCAGGAGTGCTTGCCCCATAGGCGTCTCTGGATCCACTCCTGAGTATAACTGAAAACTCTTCCTTAATCTCTCCAGCCATTCAGTGGGGGTCTCATCCTTTCCTTGGCACTCCCTAAATGCCTTGCTTATATTTTGTCCCCGGGGCACAGCCTCTCATATGCCCTGGATTATAATAGTTCTTAAGTCCTGCATATGACCACGATGGTTGGGGCCCTGATTATTCCAATTGGGATTTTGCAAGGGCCATTTGACATCAGCCGCAGGACCTTGAACATGCTGGGCGTCCCAAATTCTCATTCCTGCCCTTCTAATCATCCCTCTCTCCTCTGTTGTAAATAGTATGCCTAGAATGGACTGTATCTCTACCCAAGTATATACATTTGGTCCCAGGAACTGATCCACCCTTTCTGCTACTGCTATAGGGTCTTCTAATAATTTTCCCATCTCTTTCTTAAACTCACGGACATCTCCTGAGTTTAAGGGGACAGTGACAAACCCCATCCCAGCTTGAGGTCCTCCTAATGCTATCTCCCTAAGAGGGAACAACCCACTGTTCTCTCCTTCCTCAGTTACTGTTTTCATTTGGCTCTGAGTACGCCTCCTGTAATCCAGGGAGTCTGTGACCTGCTGTTTGTCAGGGGCTGATGCCGGAGGAATGTTTGGAAGGGATACAGGGGGGCTGGGGCTGGTGGTGGTATATACGGGGGGGGGGATAAATAGAAATCTCTTCCTCCACTCGGGACTTTTTCTTTCTATCTTCTTCCCCTTGGCTTCCCTTAAGGGGGAGCAATCTAGTTATTTGCTCATTACTTCCTACCAACCACAATTTAGCAGAAGCACTCTCCTCCAGGTTTTCTGGCTCTTTGGAATTCACATAGATATTCAGGGCTTGGCAGACCCAGTCCTCAGAGGATCCAAAAACGGGCCAGTATATATTTCCTGAATCCAGTTTCTTACCCCCCCATACTACCATGCAATAATTTATCATTTTTGCTTTATTCTTTCCTCTTCTGGAGGGAAAATCTTCCCAATACTTAATCATTAATCCTAACGGACTATCCTTAGGTATTGGGGGTAACCGGGGGCCCTCCCCCATGGGATCAGAAGGCTTGCTTTCCTTCTGCCCCATCTTCCAAGGCACCTCCACGCACACACACACACACACTCCTCGGTCGTGGCTCGCTCCCTCGTGGGCTACGAGAAACGCACTACTGGAGGGGTCCCTCTCATGTCGTCCGCAGTGGTTCACCCGTATACTCACGCGTCCTGTGTCTTCGCTCGAATCTTCGTGCACAAAGTTTACAGGGTTACCGGTGTTTCCTTGCTTATTCTCGAATTTAGGTTCGTCGGTCCGGGGGGGGGGGTCGGTTGAGAAGATCAGGGCCACCAAAGGGGTGGGGGCGCCCCCCCCAAATTCTCAAACCAACCCTGTCTCAGGATCCGAGTCACAGCACCAAATTGAGATAAACGAATCGACCAAATTTAAGAACTGTACAATTATCTTTATTATTATGCAAGCAAGATTCAGCGCTGGGCGGCCAGGAGACCTCGCTCCTCTTAGGCGCACACCTCCTGCCTTTAAAGTTCGCTTTTTATTGTCCTTTTTCTCCGCATTCCTGGATGACGTGGTCTGTTTTCTGCGCTTGCTCCTCCGGTTGCTAGGGGTCTTTTTTCTGCCTTCTGGTGGTCGTGGGATGAAGGCCCCAAGTCTTCCTCTTTGGCCGCTTTCCTTACAAGGCATATCTATAAGTCTAATTTTCACAAGCTCAGCATTTTTGCAAGGTTAATAATTGTTATCATATGAGTTTCAGAAAGTCTCCTGTATCTATGGGATGGAATTTCGCAAGCAAGCAATTCTAGCAAGGTTAGTAATTCTTACCAGATGTAGCTGTATCTGGTTACCAGAGGGGGGGGGGATTTGTAAGTCAAGCAATTCTTTAAAAGCTTTTTTCTCATACGGCTGCATAGGTATCTTGCTTAAACAAGAGCTATTTAGCTATTGTTTTATAATTTAAATTATCTAGCTATTAATGAACAAATATATTGTTACTTATTACAGGTGCAAGAGGAACTCAGAAAATGCAGCAAAGGAGGACACCCCACAGCCCAGCCTGAACACTGAGGAGGAACAAGGATGGCACCAAACCAAAGGAAACGTGACCTTTAGTCACTGATGCTTCTGGCTAAAAGCAGCAAGCCTTGTTCCATCTGGGATCTTTGTTCTAGTCCTTAAATGCAAGCAAGATTCTTCACTCTAAATACACAAAAGGCAGGAACTGGGGAGGAGGTGGGATTAGGAAGGAGGAAGAGGAGGAGGAGGAGGAGGGAGGGGGAGAGGAAAAGAGGAGCAGGAAGAGGAGGAGCAGGAGCACGAGACAGGAGGAGGAGGAGGTTCCAGTGCCCCCTTGTAGCCGCAGCCGCGGGACCATCGCCCCCAGCTCGTCCTGCAGGTGAGCGGGGAGGGGGATCCTGTCCCAAATCCATCGGGGGGTCCCTGAGAGGGTTTTTTATTGGGGTGTGTTTGGAGCTCACAGATTGTGGAATTGACCCCAAATATCATGTGGTGTCCCTGGGAGGTTTTTTTCCTCTGTGTGTGTAGGTTTGGATCTTGCAGGAGCCCAAAGCTGAGCCCCTTGGGGGATCTTTGGGGGCCCACGTGGCCATTTCCCAGTATGGGCAGGGGAGGACTTTGGTCCTGGGGACCCCCGGGAGAGCAGAGGAGGGGAACCCCTGGGACCTCCAGAGTGGGGAGAGCAGAGAGGGGCAATCCCAGAGCTGGGGGACCCCGGCAGACTGGAAAGGGGGGGAGCCTGGAGAGGAGGGACCCCTGGGATCCCTGAGACCTCAAAGTAGAGCATCAGGGGAGAAGGGACCCAATGGACCCCCAAAAGCCCCTGGGTCATCCCTAAGCAGGACGCCAGAGAATGGAGAACCCCTGGAACCATTGGACCCCCATGATCCCAAGGAAAGGAAACGTCTGGAACCCTAAAAATGGAGAGATCAGCAATAGGGAAGTCCTGGGAGAGTTTTTTCGGCTGAATCTTGATATGTGGAGCTTTTCATGGACACAAGACTCCTGCTGAGTTCTAGAGATGGACCTGGCCAGGAGGAGCCTCTACTCCAAGGCGCTCCCACCTTGGTTTCCCCCAAACCAGGGTTTGTCATTCCCAAGCTGTGGCCAGATGGAGGAGGAGGAAAAGCCCCAGAGATCCCTCACAAGGAGGGGCTGCAAACCCAGCCCAGGGAGCTGAGAGGATGAAAGAGCCCCCCTGAGCCAGGAAGGCGGCCAGAGATGCAGCCAGAGCTCAGAGCTGGTGGAGAAGCCCCATGGCAGGGAGAAGCCCCACAAGTGCTTGGAATGTGGGAAGGGTTTCAGCTCCAGCTCCACCCTGATGGAACACCTGAACATCCACACTGGGGAGAGGCCCTGGGAGTGTGGGGAATGTGGGAAGAGCTTCAGTGGGACCTCCGACCTCAGCAAGCACCACAAGATCCACACTGGGGAAGTGCCCTAGGAGTGCTTGGAATGTCAGAAGAGCTTCAGGTGGGATTCAGAGATCGTCACTCACCAGCACTTCCACACCAGGGAGAGGCCCTGCGAGTGTCCCGAGTGTGGGAAGAGCTTCGTGCGCTGCTCCAGCTCCATCCCCCATGGGAGGATCCGCGCTGGATGATCCCCAGTGACCCCCGTTGGGCAGAGCCCTGGTGACCCCTGTTCTGGCTGATCCGTGTTGGGCAGGAGGAAGGTGTTGGGAGATTTCTTTCCCTTCTCCTTGTGCTGCTGTGATTTGGTTGGTAATAAATTCCCTCCGTGTTCCCAGGCCGGGTTCGTTGTGTCCGTGCTGGATTTGCTGCGGGATCTCTCCCGGTCCTTGTCCCCACGCAGGAACCCTCGGTTCCATTTTCTGTCCCTGTGCGGCTGCGGGGGGCAGGGACAGAGCGGCTCTGGGGGTGCCTGGCATCGGGCCAGCGTCACCGCTCGCCACGGGCAGCCCTGAGATGCCGCGCACCTGGGCACGCATTGCTGAGCGCACCCGAGCCCCCACCTGCCCAGCGCCCCAAGGTTCCCCCTTCCCAAAAAACCCCCAGCCCGGGGCTGCAGCGTCCCGGAAAGGCCTCAGCCAATGGGAGCGCAGGCAGGAGGCTGTACAGCCAATGAGAGCTCGGGGCGTTGGATTGCCTCATCGGTTGTTGGGCAGAGCCCGTGGCCGATCGCTGCCCAGAAGCGGCGGCAGCCAATGAGAGCGCGCGGCGCTGCCGAGCCCGCCCTGCTCCGGACTGGCGCTCCCAGCGCAGCGCGGCTGCTTTGGGGCTGCTGCTCCCTGCCCGGCCCCGGCCATGGGGCGAGGGGCGGCAGCTGGGGCCCTGCTGGTGGCACTGGTGGTGCTGGGAGCCCCCCCGGCTGCGGGCACGGAGCTCTCGGGTGAGCGGGGGGCGGGAGGCGCTGGGACGGGGGGGAAGGGGGAAAATGGAGGCGGGACCCCAAAATTGAGCGGGCATTGAGAGTTGGGGCATTTTTGGGAAAATGGGGAAATGGGACCCCAAAAGTGATTTGGGGAGCGGCCGGAGGTGGGAGGGGAGAGGATGTGGAAGGGGAAATGGGGGAAGGGTGGCAAAGAGGAAGCGGCAGCGCGGGCAGGAGCGTCCCATGGCGGCCGTGGGGCACAGGGGGTGCGGAGTGGGGATCCGATGTGGCTTCCGGAGCTCTGGGGATGCTGCTGGGAGGTGCTGGGTGGGCACCCCCTGAGCTGTGTCCTGCTCTCACAGGGGTGTTCCAGTTCTGGGCGGTGTCAGAGTGTCACTTCATTAACGGCACGCAGAAGATGAGGTTCGTGCAGAGGTACATCTACAATCGGGAGCAGTTCGTGATGTTCGACAGCGACGTGGGGCACTACGTGGGGTTCACCCCCTATGGAGAGGGGTGGGCCAGTGACTGGAACAGCAACCCGGCCACACTGGCGTACGCACGGTCTGTGGTGGACATGGTCTGTCCGTACAACTACGAGGGGGTTCGCCCGTTCAGCGCCGAGCGCCGAGGTGAGCGCGGGGCAGAGCGTGTCCCCTCGGGCCCTGCCCGGCCAAATCCCTGGAGTCCCTCAAAACCTACCTGGGAATCAGCCCAGAGCCCTCAGCCCTCCTTGTGAACACGTCCGAGCCTCCTGTCCCTGCCACTGACCACCATGGCTCCCCCAGTCCATCCCAGTCCCTCTCAGTGCCCCCCGCGCGTCCATTTCAGCCACGCGTAAAGCTGACGCTTCTCATCCAGTCAGAACGCGACTCTTTGATGACTCATCGGTTGCCAGGCAGATCCGCAGGGCAGAGCGCCCCGCGCTGGACTCGGCCTCGCGGTGCCGAGCACTTCATTCCCAGTTCCTCGCAGCGCCACCAGTGTCCCTCCCAACCCGTCTCCAATTCCTCCCCAGTGCCTCCCAGACCATTTGCATTCTTTTCCCCGTTCATTCCCACTTCACTCCCAGACCTCCACCCTCTCTCCCAGTGCCCCCCAGCGTGTCCATCTCGCTGGTGCCCTCCTCGAGCTCCCAGCCCGGCCCCGGCCGCCTGCTCTGCTCCGTGATGGATTTCTACCCTGCTGCCATCCAGGTGAGGTGGTTCCAGGGCCAGCAGGAGCTCTCGGAGCACGTGGTGGCCACCGACGTGCTCCCCAACGGGGACTGGACCTACCAGCTGCTGGTGCTGCTGGAAACCCCTCCCCGGCGCGGGCTCAGCTACAGCTGCCAGGTGGAGCACGTCAGCCTACAGCAGCCCCTGAGGCGGCACTGGGGTACGGGGGAACCCCTGGGGGCGCTGGCAGAGCCACTGGGCTGTGCTGGGAGCCACTGGGAGGGAGCTGGAGAGAGCCGGGCTGGAAGTGGGAGAGGGGCTGGGGGCTGGGCAAGGGCTGGGCAGGGGTTTGGGGGACACTGGAGAGGGTGGGATGGGCTTCGGGGGGTCTTGGTGGGCACTGGGAGGGAGTTTAGGGGTGCTGGGTGTGACTGGGAGGGAGTTTGGCGGCGCTGGTAGCAAAGGGCAGGGGGTTTGGAGGATGCTGGATGCGAGTGGGAGGGACTGGAATGAGCCTGGAGGGGGCGCTGGGAGAGGCTCGGGGTGTCCCTGAGAGGTTTTGGGGGTGCTGAGCCCTGCGGAACCCCCCAGAGATGCCGCCGGACGCCGCCCGCAGCAAGATGCTGACGGGCATCGGGGGCTTCGTCTTGATCTTCGTCTTCCTGGCGCTGGGGCTCGGCCTCTCCCTGCGCAAGAAGGTCAGGGTGGGTGCCGGGGGTGGCGTCCCCGCGTGTGCGCTCCCGCCGGGTGTCACCCCCTTTTCTCTGCCCACAGAGCTCCTGAGCCGGCGGCGGCCGCAGCCCCTCCCCGTGGGCTCGGGCCCGGCCGGGACCCCCCGCTCCGCTGATTTTGGGGGGGTCCCGTGTCCCCCCAGCCGCGCTGGCGCTCTGCCGGCTCCCAGTGCCTGCTCCCAGTGTTCCCAATAAAGCTTCCCAGTTGGGCCCGGGGCCGTTTATTGGGGGTCGATGGGGAGGGGATTGGGGGGGGCGATGGGACGAATTTGGGCAAATAGAGGGGGACAAAGGGTAGGGGCTGGGCCCGAGGGAGCGGGAGGAGGAAGAGGACGAAGGAGAAGGAGGAAGGAGGGGGGGACGTGAAAGAGAGATGAGGGGAAGGAGGGAGGAGGAGGAGCGGGAGGAGGGATTGAACCGGGAGAGGAGAGGCGGGAGGAAGAGAAGGGGGAGATGAGGAGAGGAGCAGAAACAGGAAAGTAGCGGGGATTCCCCGGCCTTCATCGAGGTGTCCACGGGGGGGCCAGGAAGATGTGGAACCCCCAGCCAGGTGTGTTCCCAACACGGGGGGGCTCTGACCCTGGGGGTCACCCCATTATCCAGCGTGGATCCTCCCACGGGAGGTGGAGCTGGAGCTGGAGCGGGGCACGGAGCTCGTCCCGACCCAGGGCACTGCGGGATCCGCGGGCAGCAACATATGCTCCTCTTGCTCCACCCCTCCTCCCGCCATCCGGCTCTGCCCTCACGCAGCCCGGGGGGCCCCGAGAGCGCCGGGCGGGACTGTGCCGCGTGCAGAGCCCGCCCCTGGCTGCAATTGGGCGATGGTGCCGTCAGTCGTGGTTGCGGCGCGCCGATTGGTGGGAGCGGGGCGGAGCAGAGTCTCGGTGGTGGGCTGAGGGCGGCCGAGGCTGGGCAGCGGCGCCATTGTCGGAGCGGCGGCGGCGGCCGGAGCGCGGTGAGTCGGCGGCGGAGCTCGGAGGCGGCCGCAGCGCAGGTGGGAGCCGCGCTGGGTTGTGCGGGGGCTCGGGGCTGGCTGCGGGCCTCGGGGGCGGCAGGGGGCTCGGGCGGGTTGGTTGTGCCGTGTCCGGCCCGTGTTGCCGCTGGCGTGAGGGCGCTGCGGGAGCGGCTGCCCGCGGTCTCCTTGCGGCCGCTGCCTCGGCAGGAGCCGCTGCCGGAGCAGCGCTGGCTCGGCCCGGTTGCTGTGGCTGGGACAGAGGGGGCTGCCCCGTGCCCGGGGCTGTGCGGGGAAATTGCCGTGGCCGGAGGTTTGTGTGCCCAGAGGAGACAGAGGAGTCCTGTAAAAGTGACTTTATTGCTGAGCAGAGGGAGAGGCCGTGGGGCATTTGCCGTGCGCTCTCTGCCATTGTTGTAGTTCGCAGCCTCCTTTTTATCCTCATTTTCCCGGCCTCATCTCCCTCTCTCTTTGCCCACTGGCTGGGGTACTTGGAAGGTTCAGACTTTCCGATCCGCCAACTGCATGTCCTCGTTGATGTGCATCCCCACTTTTGTAAAACAGCCGATATTCATGGCTCTGTTAAGTCTTTACTCTGTTGGAAGTTCAGGAATTCAGCGAGACTTTGAGAGCAGCAGTCCATGTTAATTAGTAAGAGTTATTGAAAATGATGGTTTCTCCCTTCCTTATCTACGAGTCCCTGACCCAATCTCCGGGAATATTCACTCAGTTGTTTTGGTTTTTTGTTTTTTTTTTTTTTTTCCTTTCTTTTTTCCTTACTGAGTCTTCTTTGGTTTTGTGATTATTCTCAGTGCTCTCATTCCCTGCCCTTCTGTAGCCGTTTCTGGATCTGGAGGCCTGGCTGCCACCTGCATCCCCTCACTCTGCTGCTGAATGAACTGCACTCTCAAGGTGTGGAGCATGGTAAAAAGATGAGAGTTGCTGTAGCACATCAGAGGAGATACAGCATTCGTTTAACACATGGTCTGCCAGGGAGCCACAAAACCGTGTCCCATTCCCATCCTTTCCACGTTTGGACTGGTACATGAGCTGCTTTCTTGTTTGCTTTGCTATCTGTTTCATCACTTTTCCTTTGTCATGTATTTGCCAACAGCAGTTTGTGTCATTTAATTTTCCACAATCCCCTTGCTTTTTCTGCTAAAAGGTAATATGATCCCATCCCACGGTTAAGTGTTGTGTTTCTCATTTCAGTGGATTGGTCAGCAGGAAGGTCAGGAGCTGGAGCTGTCTGGTTGGTTGCTATTGCGAGGGCAGCTTGTTATCTAATGATGCCATTGAAATGAGAAATGGGTTCTGTGGCTCCTGATATGAATTGGTTTGGGTTCCCAGGGCCTGGTCCATGGTGTTGTAGGATTTGTTCTGCTGGCCGTTCATCTTTTTCCATTTTGGGCCGCTCTCTCCAGCCAGGGCTGCATCAATTGACTCCTTTTCTCTAATTAAATAATCAAATCCTTGGATTCCCAACTGATTTCCCTGAATTTTAGGTAGCAAAATAATCCCCAGTGCTCTAATATACCCTATATAACACAGATAGTGACAGCACATGTTGGAGTGGGCAGAGGGATGATTCCCCTCCCCTATTTGTTTATAGTGAAGTCTTCCCAACATTCTGCATTTGCTGTTTCCCTTTGCAGTTTCACCCGTTTGCGTTGCAGGGTCAGATATCCTCCCCCTGGGCTCTGCCTTGAGCTGTGCAAATTCCATCAGTGCCAGCAGGCAGAGCTTGGGGTGAGGGGCAGAGGGAATCAGCCCAATTCCTGCCCCGGGCAAGAGACCCAGGTGCATTGTCCACACTTTGCCCAGCAGTGTTCGTTTGCATTTCTAAAGCTCCTCTGCAGGCTGCCTGGAGTAAAGCTTCTCTTCCTGCTGCTGGGCAATGTTGATGTTTTGTTGCTGGTCGTTATCTCTGTGGGTGTCTTTTGTGCTGTTCCCAGTCTGTTCAGGTGTTAAACTCATCTCCATTGAGTGGTTGTCCTGGGTTGACTATATGATGCTTTTATCCCCAATCGTCTCATTCTGTTTATGTTGAATAATAATAAGTTTTGTACCTTTAAGAGTGTTACAGAGAGTGAAGGGGGAGAGAGAAGAAGCGCGCAGTTTGTTTTCAGACACTGCACTCACTCCTCCACATTCCTGCTCCTGACTGTGTTGTCTGCGGACAGACAGCGGGACAGAGAGCTCTTCTTTTGCTTTTTAGTTAGTGTTAGCTAGCTGAGGCAAAGAAGTTCCCTGGACTGTTTTTTTTCCCTTTTCTTTGGACCTCTTGGAACTGCTCTGGACTGAACCGGCAGAACTGCTGCTGTGGCCCACTGGGCCGGCCCTGGCCTGCGACAATTCCAGCACTGAGAGACTGATCAGAGACTGAGTGAGCTGCTGCTTGAACCCGGGGTTTTCTCAGTTTGTCATCTCTTTTAGAGTGGCAAGGGGTCTCATTGTTTTGATACTGTTTTGGTCTTATTATTTAATAAACAGGGGTTTTTTCCACCTTTCTCCAAGGAGGTATTTTTCTTTCCTCCCGGACCAGTTGGGGGGAGGGGCCGATTGGATCTGCTTTTCCCACCGGAGCTCCTTTGGGGGGATTCTTCCCCAAATTTGCTCTAAACCTGGACAGTGGTGTAACATCCCTTTAAAAAAACCTTTAAAATTCCTTTCCCCAAGGCAAAGACAAACAAAGCCTGAGCAGAGAAATAAGGTTTAAAAGAACGAAAATCGGTGCATTTTGCAGCAGTGCAATGGCAGGCAGCCCAGAGTGTGGGTGTGAGTGAGCCCCAGAGTGGAATTGTGCCCTGGTGTTCCCCAGCAGCTGTGGCAGTGCAGGCCCAGGCAGCGCTGAAGCTGCAGCAGTGGCAGCAAGGCTTGGCCCCAGTGGCTGGAGATGGCAGAGGAGGGTGGCCAGGATTGCAGAGGATTCCAGCCAAGGATCTGTGGGCAGGCGCAGGGGCTTGGCCCGCTGTGGAGCCCTGGCTGCTGCTGCGTTGCCTTCAGGGCAGGCTCAGGGGCGGCCTCCCATCCTCCTGCTGCAGGCGGGAAGTGCAAATCTCCAGGGCTTCAAAGCCCTTGAGGCCAGGCTGAGGGGTCCCCCCGTGTTGAGCTGTGCTGGCGGCTGTTTCTGGCCTCAGGGACACTTGGCATGGGCCCCTTGGCCACCAGTGGTGCTGCTTTGCACTCCTTGGGCAGGAGCCGATGTCCTGGCTGGGTGTTGGCAGCAGCAAAGTGCCAGGGCAGGCTCTGTGCCAGCCCAGCTTGCTGTGGGAGAATATCCCTTGATATCTGCTCCAGTGGTTGCTGAAGCAGTGAGAATTGCTTTTGCCCCCCTGTTAGGTGCCATGGTGTCAGCAGAAGATATTGAAGCCTTCCTGCTCAGGGCATTTCAGTGCCAGGCTCTCACAAGCACCCAGAGCTGCGCGGGTTGAGCTGAGCATGGGGCGGTGACCTGCGCTGTGTCTGATTGCCCTTCCTTCCCTCCCCTGGAACAGGGTGTTGCTTTTAGACACCACTTGTCCTGGTTGCTTCAGAGAGCTTTGGAGAGGCTCCATATCTAATTTTCCCTCTTTCCCTGGGGCTGCCCACACTTCTGGGTTCACCTCAGCATAGGCCTGGCCAGACATTTGACACAGAGGTACAACAGAACTGGCCTCTGTATCACCTTTTATAATATTAATTTTTGTTCCATATTTAGTGATCAAATCCCTTCCCAGTAAATCATTATAGCAATTAGGAGTAAATAAAAATTCATGCATTTCAAATTCGTCTCCCAGATCTACTATTAGTGGTTGAGTAAAACCATACATCTTTCCCACTTTTCCCACTTATCCCCTCCGTAATCACACGTATTTTTAGCATTTTCCCCCTTTGATCTAAGTTTCAGAGTGGATTGAGAGGCCCCTGTGTCCATCAGGAAATGCCTCCTCTCAGTGCAGACCCACTCTGAATGTTCTCAAGGGCTGCAGTGTGGAGGGTCCCTGGTGTGATGGGAGCTGTGCCAGCCCTGCCAATCCATGTCCATCAAGGGGTGGACTTGCTGGTGCTGAGGGTGCTGCTGTCTGTGCTTGCAGTGTCCTTGTGCCCTGCAGCTGGAGCCCTGGTTCCTTGCCAGGGGCTGTTTGGGTGGGCTCTCCCCTGGCGAGGAGGGCAATGCCTGTGCCAGGTGCTTGTGGCCGAGCCCGTGCCCTGGGTGCTGGGGCCCCCTTGGGCGCTGGGGTTGATCCCTCAGGGGCTGTAGGAACTGTGCCCTGGCCTTTGCCTTCAGCTTGGCCTTTTGCTGCTCCCTTCTTGCACTCACCTGCTGTGCCTTTGTGCCCAAGTGCTGCAGGGCCTTCTTGTGCCCCTCCTGCAGCCCCCTCAGTGCCTGTGGGTGCTTGTCTTGCTTTACAAGAGAGGTGTCTGCTCGGGAAGGCAGAAAAAGCCTCTCCTGGAATGGAGAATGCAAACCCCCTCCCTCTTCATTTTTAGACTAGTGAAATCAAGGGGCTCTCAGGCAAAGATATGGGAATAGGAATACCAGTTCTTTACTAGTGTGTATAATAAAGCAAACAAACAGCAACAGCTGCGGCACTGACAGCAAACAGAGCCCGGAGCCAGTCCCGGCCTTTGGGCTGCGGCGCTTTCCCCTTGGGTGCAGTTCCGGGCACGGCCGGCAGGGGCGCTGGTGGCTCCCGCGGGGCGGGGCAGCGCATCCCTCCCATGGGAACCTCTCTGAACGGAAATAGAGCAATCCCTTCATCTAATCTTTCACTTTTTTACCTTCTATAGCCTTTCTCCCGTGTTTTGAAAATGAATTTGGAGAGGGCTGCCTTTTAACTGAGCTCCTAGTGTTTCCATAAGGTTCTTCCTGTAGAGAGAGAGAGTTTCCCTGAACAGCCAGAGCTGTGGTTACCAAGGGGACGTAACTCAGAGCAGGACGAGGTCAGGGGAGGATATCCCGCCGAGGCTCGGTGGGAGTGTGGGCAGGGTCTGCTGCCGGAATCGGCAGAGGGGGATGTTCCCGTGGAGGCCGAGGCGGAGCGTGGGCAGCCCCCAGATGGCTGATGGCGGCTGATCCGGCAGCTCCCGGCAGAGCAAAGGCAGGTGGGAGAGCCCGGCAGCAGCGGCGGTGCCCAGCGCAGGTGGCACGGGCAGGGCAGGCGGGGATGGGATGGCTGGGACCCCCCCTGGGTGCGGTGGGCGCGGTGAGCTCGGAGCAGGCGGCAGGACAGAGCAACCCCCATCTTGCCCAGCATGGGCGGCAGAGCGGCCGCGGGCCAGGCAGTGGGAGCAGGGCACACAAATTGAGCGACAGCGCCGGGGCAGGTGGAGCTGCCCTGGGCAGTGAGGCCGCACCTGGGATGGAAAGCGGGGCAGGCGGAGCTGAGGCGGGCAGCGAGCCGGGACCCGGGACAGGCGCCTGGGCCGCGAACGGAGGGGGCAAGACCTGCAGAGGATCCCACTCTCTTTCTGATTTTTCCTCTTGTTCCCCTCCTTTCATTTCCCCTTTTTCGTTTCTTGTTTTGTCTTTGGTGTTCCTAATACTTTAAAGATTTTTATTCTCCTAAAATCTCCTGTCTAACATATGGCCTATTCTCTTTCTTTTAGATTAAATGGGGTTTTTTTACAAATAAATCCAGAACCTAAAACATCTAAACTTCTGCTTGGATACGTTGAGATAGTCTATGAGCTAACTCACAGTCTCCTAATGTTGTTTCTCTCATAACCTTTTTATTTATCGTTGGGCAAATTAAGCATCTTTCAGTTATTTTCTTTGCTGCTCCAAAAATCCCAGTCCAACCATAGTTTCTTAGAAAATGATCACACAAAGCTTGAGTACCCCCATGGATTTTCTGATGCATGTCTTCTATTTTCTTCCTGGTAAGCACATTTTATTAAGCAAATATCTTCTATCAAGAAGTTTCCATTTCCCTGATTTATCTTGTTCCCTTGCTATCTTGTTTAATTCTTTTTTCTCGGCTTCCCTAAACTTTGGAATTTCCAGTTTTTCCTCGTTTGGAGTTAATATTAACATAACTCTTTCAGCTCCATTTTCTGCTGCATCCTTAGCTTTGTGATCTGCCAAATTATTTCCTCTTCTTTCTGGGGTCTTTCCCTTGTGGGGTTCCTTAACATGTACTATAGCTACCTCTTTTAGGTTATTTTAATGCCTCTAAAACCTCTAAAATAAGTTCCTCATGTACTAGTCCTTTTCTTCTTGTATTAAGTAATATTTTTCTTTCAAAAATTTTTAAAGGCATGTACTTCCCTAAAGGCATACCTTGAATCAGTATATATAGTTCCTTTATTTTGTGTTAAATATTCTAGTGCTCTTTTTATAGTATTTAATTCACAAGTTCGTGCTTACTAGTTTAAGGTTAATTTCCCTTTTTCCATAGTTTGCATGTTTTTCCCATCGACTACTACATACCCTGTATTTTCTCCTTTTGCAAGGAGGTGTATCTCTGTTAGCTAACATAACTCCCAAAGGACTCGTTTTTTTCTTTTTTTTTTCCCTGTATCCAACTTACTGGTTTTCTGTCTCATTTTTCAAGATCTTATCTATTCATCTTCTGCCTCTGTTTTTCACATTCACTAACAACCTAAATACCACTTTTCTTTCAACTACACACACAAAAATAAAAAACTTTTTTCTCACACTACTTTCAGTACAATACACCTCCCTCCAAGGACATATAGTGAAGCTTAAAATGCACAATCCACATTACCTATACTTTCCTTCATCTACATTCACTCACTTTTATTTCTCACTCACTTCCACACATTCTTTCTCGCCCTCAGGACACAGAGTGGATCCCTGTTGACAGAGAATCGCGGGTCCCTGTGGCCCCCCCTGGCCTTGGGGTGGCCTCTGGGTCTCAGTATCTCCGGGCCTCCTGGGAGGGCCCTGACTCTGCTGCCTCCGGTGCCGTTCCCCTGTGGGGCTGATTTGTGTGTCACTCACACTCTTTAGCCACGGCCCCCTCACAGGCCCTGGGGACAATGGCCCGTTTGCAGGTCACCTGTACCTTATGCCACAGCCCCCACACGCCAGGAGAACAATGGCTTATTTGTGGGTCACACACTCCTCTTTCCACAGCCCCCCTTCCCACCCACCCAGGAAGGGCTGATTTTGTGTGTGACTCACTCTCACACACAACAAGACAACAATAAGGTAGCTTTTGTTATGAATGATCAAATCGAGAGCCAAACTTATAAGAAAATTTAGCAAAAATTTATTATTTGTCTGCAAGACTCAAGTTCGGTTGTCAAAACCAGCACAGCCAAGGGTCAGCGTCGAGCCCGGGTTCGGTGCTGAGTGAACACGGATCTGACCTGCGAATGTCAGAGTCTCCCCCTGTTCACAAATGCTGCCTGACGCAGCGAGTTCTTTTACAGTTTATTCTGCTCGAGGCAGAGATGACCGAATGTTCTTTGTGTCTCTTCCCATGCATAACCTTGGCTTTACCTGTGCAGAGGTGGACAAAGACTCAGTCCCGGTGTCTGATGTTGTCAGTAGACTCCAGGGAAGTCAGCATTCACATGCAGCAGGGTGGGGCTGTGGATCATTGTGGTAGCTGTAATGTCGAGGCGTTAATCACTCTTAGCTGGACCTGGTGACCCGGGGGAAGCCAGCGTTTATCACCCTGGAAGCTTCTGTTCTTTCCTTAAAAACCCCGATGTTTATCTCACCCAAGTCCAGGAACTAGATGTATATGAATAAGACACTGCTCCTGGCCAGGATGGTCAAGAGACATAATGTGGATTTTACAATATTTTATACATTAATAGCATGAATTATCTCTACCATATACTACACTATCACATCACCTATTACAAGTTTAGGTGTTTCTGGCCAGTCCTGGTGCTCTTGGATATCCCTCAGCCCAGCTGTGCTGTCCAATCCCAGATGCTCTTGAGCATATCCTAAATCCGGCTGAATTTTGCTCAACCGTGGATGCTCTTGGAATGTTAATTCCTCAACCCAGCAGGTTTTAATTCTGGATGCTCTTGGGCTCTCTTATCCCTCAAAGCAGCAGACTTTTTAGGAGCAATTTTGTCCCGTTTCCTAGTGGTTTGGGCTCGGCAACTCCTCTGCTCCCTTGCTCCGAGGGGTCCAGCCCCTCTCTGAGACCCAGTCCCAGTTACCCCGTGGGATTCTCTCACTCCTGTTAACATTCACTTCCTCTCTTTCCTGGCCGCTTACTGCGGAAAGTTGGAAACGCAGCGTGGGAGACTCCAGCACTCACTTGGCAGGTCTGGGACAACCAGCCCGCCTCTCATTCACACACATTCATCCCTCTGTACCTGCCCCCCTGAGAAATACTTACCAATCCCTTTTCCTTCCCGGGTTCTTCGTGCACATTACTACTCTTAGGGGGCCAATTACCGTGGTTGTAGGGAGCCTTTTCCCTTCTCTTTGTTTTATTGTCTCCTTTTGTCCACCATAACCTGCGTCTGTCGGTCACCCCAGGGGAGACAGAGCGAGGCTGCCAACGGGGCAGGGCGCGCCTTCCCCACTCTGACTCTCCTAAAGCACCGGCAGCGAGGTGTTAGTAACCATCCTCTGCTACCAAATTGTGAAAAACGCCAATCACTTGCTTTTAAAATTTTAAAAGTTTAATGGTAATAAAATAATTTTAAAAAATTGTAATTCAATTAGAGTAATAACAATTTGGAGAAGTCAAATTAGGACAATATGAGACAATGTCTGGGTACCTTTTTCTGGGCAGCACAAGCCTGAAAAAGGACACATGTTAACACAGGATTAACCCTTAGAAACAATAGCCCTTTGCGTATTCATACACTTCATACATGATGCATAAATTCCATTCAAACACAGGATTCTGTCTGGTCAGTGCCACCTTCTTCCTCTGAATCCTAACAGCGCCTTCGAGGCAGGAAGAAGTTCATTTCTTCTGATAAGAGAGAAATAAATTATTTTTCTCTGAAAGATTTAGGTGTCCTGTGGCTGCTGTCTCACTGCAAGCCATTCCTTGAAAAAAAGGCTCTTACCAAGCATAGTTTCTATTTTAACATTTTTTTAATAACCTAAATCTATATTTAACCAACTATTTAAGAGAATTAATACAGCAGTACTTTCTAACATACGACATATAATATTCATTTTAATATTTGCGAAAACCCAATCACAAAATATGCATTTTTTACAACTATAATCCCACTTACTTCCAGTTTTTCTCAGTATGGTCCCAGCTGCCACCAGCATGGTTCCAGTGACTTCCTCAATCAACTCAGTGAGTCCCAGTATGATGCCATTTGCTCCCAGTTGCTCCCAGTCAGGCCCAGTATGGGGGATGATGTGCAGGGTGTGCTCACTGTGACACTCAGTTCCTCCCAGTATTAGTCCAGTCAGTCCCAGTATGATCCAAATATGGGCCCAGTGTGCTCCCAGTCTCTGCCAGAATAAACCAGTAGTGCTCCACATGGTTCCAGTTGCTCTCTTTCACCCTCACTTTCCTTCTTGTCACTCCCAGTATCTCCCAGGGTACCCCAGTTCCCTCCACCATCTTTCCAGTTCCTTCCAGTATGATCCCATTTGCTCCCAAGAACTCCCAGTCAGCCTCAGTGTAGTGGCACTCACTGCCAGTATGATCCTAGCCATCCTCAGCACCATCCCAGTTCATCCCAGTATATCCCATTTACCCCTGACATGGTCTCAATTGCCCTCCCCCAGGCTCCTACTCACTCCCAGTGTGATCTCAGCATGATCCCAGTATGATGGCAGCATGGAGTCAGTACAAACTCAGTACAATCCCAGTATGATGCCAATAGGATGTTAGTAGAAAGCCAGTAAAGTCCCAGTCACTCCCAGTATGATCCCAGAATGATCCCAGTGTCCATCAGTGCGATCACAGTCTGCCCTGGTATGGCAATATGATCCCAGAATAATGTCAGTACAAACCCAGTACAGTCCCATCATGATCCCAGTACAATCCCAGTATGATGTCAGTACAAACCCAGTACGATCCCAGTATGATGCCAGTATGATATCTGTACAAGCCCAGTACAGTCCCAGTATGATCCCAGTATGATATCTGTAGAAGCCCAGTACACTCCCAGTCACTCCCAATACGATCCCAGTCCAGCCCAGTCCCTGGCAGTGCTGCCACTGCTGGGATCCCCCAGCCCTGTGTGCGCTCCCCCCTGCGGATGTGCCGAGAGGAGCCCCAAGGGCTGGCAGTGCCCAGGCAGGGTCCCCAGCAAGGCCCAGTTTGGATGTGCAGCCCCCAGTTTGCCCAGTTTGCCTCTCCTTTGGCCCGGGCCGGGTTCCCCCCGCCCGCAGCGGCTGGAGCAGCCGACAGCCCCGTGCTGCCCATCCCGACCTGTCCCGGCTCCATCCCCGCTCCTGCCGCGGCTGCGAGGGCTGCGGGAACGGGGCACCGAGGGTGTGGCTGCTGCTGGGGGAGGAGGGAGGGAAGGGCAGGGATGGAGGGGAAGGAGGAGGTGGGGTTAGGGAGGAAGAGCAGGGAGAGGAGGGATGGAAGAGGAGGAGCGGGAGGAAGAGGAAGAGGAGGGACAAAGGCAGATCGAGGCTGAGCTGAGGGAACCACGCAGTCGATCCCTGCCTGAATTCGCAGCCCCCACCTGTGGGATCATCGCCCCCCCATCGTGCCTGTGAGCGGGGAGTGGGAGCTGGGCCCAGATATCCCGGGGGGTTCCTGGGTTGGGGTTTTTGGGGATGTTTGCAGAATGAAGCAGTCCAAGGCTGAGCGGAAAAGGCCCCTTGGGGGAACATCGGGGGGTGGCGGTGGCGGCTGCCGGCAGAGGCAGCCTGGAGGAGCAGAGCCCTGTGTCCCACAGGAGCCCAAAGTGGGGAGCCCAGAGAGGGGGGAGCGCCGCCATTGGCGGGAGCCTGAAGAGCCTGGAGAGGGGCAGGGGGGACTCCTTGGAGCCGCTGCAGCCCAGAGCAGAGAATGAGGGGAGAAGGGAGCCCGGGAGCCCAAACAGCCCCGGCATCCCGAAATGGGGAGAGCGAAGCGGGGGGAGCTTTTGGCATTGCTGGGACTGCCAGCAGCCTGGGCAGGGCGGGCACCGAGGAGTAGGGGGACCCTCAATCCAAGCGTGACCCCAGCAGCTGGGACAGGGGGGAACCTCCGAACACCAGAGGGGAGGAACCAGGGACGGGGAACTCCTGGGAGGCTTTTTCAGGGCTGAATCTTGGTGTTTGGGAGGCTTTTCTGGAGCCCAGATGGCCGGTGACTTGTAGAGATGGACTTGGGCAGAGGGACCTTCAAACTCAATGTGTGTTGGGGAAGATGAAACAGGAAAGCCTTATAAATACGATTGTCTGGCAAAAGATTTTTAGAATATGGAAAGTGTAAGGAAGACTGAAATGAAAGCAAGCTCTGAGATACCTGTTAGTGAACAACTGGAAAACAATGGTGTGGCCCAACTGAAGGTAATTCCCCTTTTGATGAAACAATTCCCTCTGCTTGCAGACAGATCCAAGGGTCACAGCAGACCCCACTAGCTCAATAGAAGGGGTACAAAGAGGAGTTTTTAGGGTTGAAAATGTGACACAGTATGGTGATGTAATGATTTTTATAGGCTGTTTGTAAAGGCTATAGGATTTGTATCTTGTACTAGATTGGTTGGTGAGAAATAGAATATTCAACACAGAAGAAGATTTATTGTATTGTAACGGGACCCTTACTCTCTTACGCTCTTCTCCTCTTACTCTCTTACCCTCTCACCCTCTGTACCCCTCTCTTCTCTTGGGCTTGCTCCGAGCTGTGCCTGGCAGCTCCAAGCAGGGCCCTGCACCCAGGCCCTTTGCAATAAACCGCAAGTTCCACACCCTGGCTGCAGAGCTCTCTCGTCTCCGTCCGTCCCGACCGTCCTAACCCCCTGATGCTCCTACAAACGCTCTCATCCCTTGTTTTCCCCAAACCAGGATTTCCCATTGCCAAGGCCTGGGAGGCTGCGAGGAAGAGGAAGATGCCCCGGGACACTGAGGCAGGTGAGGAGGAAGTCAGTGCCCCTTTCCCCTCTGTGCTGCTCCATCTCCCAGCCCAGCACGGCCCCGGCTGCAGCTCAGCCCTGGGGGGATCTCCTTGCCCTTGCCTGTGGCACGGAGGCAAATCCCATCCTGTCCTTGTCCTTCCTCCCCCAGAGCAGGAGCTGAGCATGGAGAGCAGGGAGGACAAATGCCCACGGCAGAACCTGGTGGAAGAGGCCGTTTTGAGCAGCTCCACGGCACAGGAAGCCAATGGGGAGGAAAAGCCCCGGAGATGCCGCACGAGGAGGGGCTGCAAACGCAGCCGGCGGGGATCTGAGGGGGAAAGAGCCAGCCTGGGCCGGGAAGGCGGCCGGAGACGGAGCCAGAGCTCGGAGCTGGTGCTCCATGAGCAGCTCCATGATGGGGAGAAGCCCCACACGTGCATGGAGTGTGGGAAGAGCTTCAGCCGGAGCTCCAGCCTGATCATGCACCAGAGGATCCACACTGGGGAGAAGCCCTATGAGTGTGGGGAGTGTGGGAAGAGCTTCAGAGACAGCTCCAACCTGATCAGCCACCAGAGGATCCACACTGGGGAGAAGCCCTATGAGTGTGGGGAGTGTGGGAAGAGCTTCAGAGTGGGCTCCAGCCTGATCGTGCACCAGAGGACCCACACTGGAGAAAGGCCATACAAGTGTTCCGAGTGTGGGATGTGCTTCAGCCAGAGCTACAACCTGATCACGCACCAGAGGACCCACACTGAGGACAGGCCCCATGAGTGTTCCAAGTGTGGGAAGAGGTTTAAGACCAGCTCTGTTCTCCTCCAACACTGTCGGATTCACAGAGAGGAGAGGCCCTTCCAATGCCCCAACTGTGGGAAAGGATTCACGTGCAACTCCCACCTCATCACCCACCAGCGCATCCACACTGGGGAGAGGCCCTACGAGTGTGATAAATGCAGGAAGAGGTTTCCGACCAGCTCTGGTCTCCTCCAGCACTATCGGATTCACACAGAGGAGAGGCCCTTCCGCTGTTCCGACTGCGGGAAGGGATTTGATGCCAAATTTTGCCCCAAACAGGCAGAGTGACTGCCTAATCAGACTCAGCTTAAGTCAATTAAGCAGGAGGTATTTTTATTAGCGACGCGTCGGAGAAATCACAAAATGGATTTCTGAGTTCACATAGCAAAAGCAAGCCTTATATACAATTTTGGGTATAGGATTACATCGGATCAGATACATAATCATGCATATTCATATGGGGCGTGGTGTAGGCGGAGCATGGGCGGAGCGTAGGTGGAGACATCTCTTTTGGGGAATTTTCAGGTGGTCGTTCCTGTTGCTTTCACCATAGACGGGGTCTTTCTGATGAGTCTTCTTCTTTAAACTTTTGAACTCTTTTCCTAATTTGGTCAATTCCCGGTGTATTTGGCTTAGATCTCGTGGCTTGGCAAAACCCTTAGGGTCGTTTTGACATTGCTGGCTCTAAACCTGCTTAGCTTATTAGTTTCTCCTATACTTATCTCTTCCCCTGTCATGATGCTCTACCTTTTATCTAATTTATTGCTCTGTTTTCCTAGTGCTGTGCTTTCTCCGTGTGTTCTAGTGCTAGGCCCTTCTTTACATGCCTCTCATTCCATGTTTTAACCCATTACTTCTGGAAAGCTATCTGCTTTAGGGCTTCATTTCCCCCCTTTTTCTTGTAACTTACGAATTCTTTCGTCAAGTTCTGGTCTCACAGGACGCTGATAGGCTCGTACCATTGCCCAAATCATTTGGGTCTTCTTCATTATGCCCCTTAGTCTCCACTACAAACAAATGTTTGTAAGAGTTAGTAATAACAAAGCTACAATTACTACTAGCATTGGGTGCACCAGGTAATGGAAGACCTGTGTAGCTGTTGGGGAGTATCCTGTAAAGATGTCCCACCAGTGATGCTGGCCTACTTGTTCTACTTCGGTCAGGACATTCTTTATTTTTTCTGAATTGTGTTCTATCTGCCATACCATTCGTTTAGTTGTTTGATTCACTTTTTGCACCAATTTCTTTACTTCAGGGTGTGCAAGCATTGCTTTGAGAATTTTGACGTCTATTCTAATTTGTAATTTCGGTATAGGTTGAAATTTGCGTTAATTAGCTGTTGGGTAGTTATTGGGACAGTGTAATGAAAATCACAACCTATGATCTTGGTAAAGTTGCCTATGCAATTATCTATAGTGACGTTGTCACAAGCTGTCCTTACGCAAGCACACCCATTTCCTATATAGTAAACTTGTAGCGGAAGCATTTCTAAGGTACATACACTATTTTCAGCATCTAAGCATAAATCGGCAATCCTTTTGCAAATAAGTAATATCGGTGTGAATGTTCATTTGCACCTTTTTCAGGGAATAAGTGGGGTCTAACAATAATTTTAGTTCGTTAGATTTTCTTATCACTTGAGGCCCTATAAAGGTTAGGTTGTGTACTGCTTTAGGCTGGCATCGAGGGTTGAATTGTTAATACTAGCCGCCTTGTTTTTCTTTCTCTTTCTCCTGCTGGGTCAAGCTCTCGACACTCAATTTGGATTTGGTCTCTCTTGTATGCTATCATGGAGGGCTGATCCCATACTTCACTTGCATATGGCTGGTTGTTACGTAAGGCATAAACCTCGAAATAGGGTCTGCTCATTCCTAATTCTGGGTGGATACACTGATGTGCATGAGACCATGGGTCTATTGGGGAAGAGTCTTGGGGAAGAGCTATATTTATCGAGAGTCCAATGATCAGAGTTGTAAAGGTTTGGGGTGGAGTCGGGGTCATAATGTCTGGCTGTCAATTTTGTTTCTTTTGGCGTTCTCGTTGCTTGATGTGAATTTGTTCTACTCGTAAAATAGCCTTTTCTAGTTCAGTGTCTAAATCTCTTTGTTTTTTTTTTTTTTAAAGGGTCCAATTTGGTCACTTGTTAGTGGATGTCGTGGGACAGAAGAATAGCAACGGGTCGATAAAACCTTAGAACGACTAAGTTTCAAACAATATTGTAACCAGCGGTGTACTTTCCAATGGCACCACCCTAATACAATTTGTTCGGGAGCTTCAAACAATTCCCTAGCCTCTAAAATGGGTCTGTTGGCGAATTTCTCTAAGGCCAAATAGTCGTCATTTTCTCTTGCTTCTTTGCAGCTACACTCATAACATTGGAGGTCTAGTAAACGACTTTGTACGTTCCAAAATTTTCTATCGCAACCTCCACAAAGAAATCCAATTAGTCCCACACAATTTCTTTCCCCACACCCAAAACACGGCTGATCGTGAATAGGGTCCTGTGGGTCAGGTCTTTGTTGACTGTATGTTTCAACCCACCCTGTCCACTGTATTGGCGTGCTACGCAATGCAGCTCTAGCTTCGGCATTAAATTCTGCTATGAGAGATAAAGGTTTTGGCAAAGTCAATGTTAGTTTATGTTGGATTCTCACGTGATCTTGCGGAGACAGCTGACTCAGAAGTCTGTACATCTAGGGCAGGTTTAATCTCCTCTTGTTTGTTTTCTGGAGCTCTCTTGACTCGTGAATAGTGGATCTACGTAGGTCGTTCCTTGATCTGAACCGCGGTGAAGGTAGTCAGCAGCACTTGGAAAGGTCCCTCCCACTTTTCTTGTAGGGGTTTTCCTAAAAGATTCTTAACATACACCCAATCACCGGGGTTAAACGGATGCAATTTGCAATCCGGTTGCTTAGGTTGGTGCTCTATCATCACAGCAGCATTCTTATCAAACTGTTTCCCCACCGCAATTACATAATCGTAAATGTATTGATTACCAATCTGGTCTATGACATCTCTATTTACAGCTTGCATAGCATAAGGTCTACCATATAGAATTTCAAAAGGACTTAACTTTTCCTTCGATCTTGGCTTGACTCTCAGTCTCAGCAGAGCAATAGGCAAAGCTTGATACCACTGCAAATTAGTCTCTTGGCATATTTTAGCAATTTGCTGTTTGATAAGATGATTCATCTTTTCTACTTGCCCACTGGCCTGTGGACGGTAGGGCGTGTGCAATTGCCAATTGATTTGTAATGCTTTGCTTATTGCTTTCACTACTTTTGCACAGAAATGTGTACCTCTATCTGAAGAAATGCTCTTCGGTACCCCAAACCGTGGAATAATTTCATTCAACAGTACTCTAGTTACCTCTCTTTCCTTATTTGTCCTACAGGGGAATGCTTCAGGCCACTCAGAAAATGTGTCAGTTAATACCAACAGGTACCGAAATCCCCCCTTTTCTTGGGAGTTCAGAAAAATCAATTTGCCATTTTACCTCGGTTTATAGCTCCTAGGTGTACTTTGGTTCCTGTGTTTGGGTTGTTCTTCAGACACCGTTCACACTGGGACGTAACGTGTTTTATAGTAGTAAATAATTTTGGTCCTGCTATTCTGGTCTGCAAATATTGGTAAAGCGAATCTAGGCCCCAATGGGCCTTTTCATGTTCTGCCTTCACAAACTGCTACATCACGTTTCCTGGTATCACTAACTGTCCTGTTTCTAATCGACTTTAATTATTTTCTAGTATTTTGCCTTTATTTCTTTGAATCCACCTATGATCTGATTCTTGGTAATCTGGCTGGATATTGATATCCAGCTCCCCTGGTATTAGGGCCGCTATTTCCGCTTCCCTATTTCTTATGGCCGCTAATTTAGCTTCTGTATCTGCCTTCCTGTTCCCTATTTCTGGAATAGTATTGCCTTTCAAGTGCCCCTTGCAATGCATTATGGCCACCTGTGTTGGGAGTTGGACCGCCTCCAGCAGTCGCAGAACCTCTTCTGCATGTTTGACTGTTTTTCCTTGTGTAGCCAACAGTCCTCTTTCTTTCCAGATGGCTCCATGAGCATGTACGACAGAAAAGGCATATTTAGAGTCTGTCCATATATTAATTTGCATGTTCTCTGCTAATTCCAGGGCTCGGGTCAGGGCTATCAGCTCTGCTTTTTGAGATGAAGTCCCTGCAGGCAGGGGGTTTGACTCAATTACCCTCTCTGTAGTGGTGACTGCATAGCCAGCCATTCTTACTCCTTGCCTCACGAAGCTGCTGCCATCTGAAAACCAGTTGTCCGCGTCTTCGAACGGCTCTTCTTTGAGATCTGGGCGACTGGAGTAGACGGCTTCAATTGTTTTCAGGCAGTCATGTTCGATGGGTTCTGCTGGAGCTCTTCCTTCTAAGAATGAAGCTGGGTTCACAATATTAGTTACCTGAATGGTTACATCATCTGATTCAGCCAGGATGGCCTGGTACTTTAAAAATCTGGAAGGCGACAACCAATGGTTGCCTTTCTGTTCTAGCACAGCTGACACAGTGTGGGATACTAACACAGTCACTTTTTGGCTCAGCGTAAACTTCCTGGCCTCTTCTATGTTAATTATCACTGCGGCCACTGCCCTCAGACAGCCTGGCCATCCTTTACTTACTTCATCCAATCGCTTGGAGAAGTAGGCCACAGCTCTCTTGTGTGGTCCCAACTGCTGTGCTAGTACTCCTAGGGCCATCCCTTGCCGCTCATGGGAAAATAGCCAGAATGGTTTTGACACATCTGGGAGACCTAAGGCTGGTGCTCTCATCAGCTCCCGCTTCAGTCTCTTAAAGGCCCCTTCTGCCTCGGGAGTCCAAACTAGGACATTCTTGGTTTACAATGGTTTAGCGAGTATCCCATACTGGTAGATCCATAGCCGACACCAACCTGTCATCTCCAGAAAGGCGCGCAGGTCTCTCACCGTCTCTGGTTTGGGCATCTGGCAGATGGCCTCTTTCCTGGCTGCTCCCAGGGATCGCTGTCCTCTGGAGATTTATCTCAGGTACACCACTTCCTTTTGCACCAGTTGTGCTTTCTGTTGAGAGACTCGATATCCACTTAAACTCAGGAAATTCAACAAGGAAATAGCCCATTCAATGCATTCTTCCTCTGTCACTGTCGCTATTAGGAGGTCGTCTACGTACTGCAGGAGAGCGCCATCTCCCGGCGGCCCTTCCCATTGTTCTAATTCTTTGGCTAACTGATTCCCAAAGATCGTGGGCGAGTTAGACTAGCCTTGGGGCAACCGTGTCCAGGTAAGTTGGGTCTTTCTCCTCCTATCTACTGATTCCCACTCAAAGGCAAAAATCCTTTGACTCTCGGGGGCTAAGGGAAGGCAGAAGAATGCGTCTTTCAAATCTAATACGGTGAACTAGGCCAGGCTATCCTTTAGCCTAGTTAAAAGCGTATATGGATTAGCAACCACCGGGTGTAATGTCTTGGTTATTTCGTTTACTGCCCTCAGATCCTGAACGAGCCTATACGTTCTATTAGGTTTCTTTACTGGCAAGATCGGTGTATTAAAATCCGATTCACATTCTACCAATAACCCCAGTTCTAAAAACCTTTTGATTATGGGCTCAATTCCCTTTCTGTCTTCTATCCTCAGAGGGTATTGTTTTCTTACCACCGGTCTTGCCCCGACCTTAAGTTCGACAACAATCGGTGTCGCTCGTTTGATTTTCCAGGTATATCCGTAGCCCATACCAATGGATAAGTCTTGCTCAGGATTCGCTCGAAATTGTGGTTCTCAGGTTTGGGTTCCACACAACTGATTGTTAGGCTTAGGGCTGTAATCAGTTGTTCATCGTTTACTTGAAATTCCAATTTGTCCTTGTTGAACTTTATTATGGCTCCCAGGTTTTCCAATAGGTCTCTTCCCAATAAGGGCTTTGGCGAATTTGGTAAATACAGGAACTGAAGTATTCCCATTTGTTTCCCAATTTTGTATTTAATGGGTTTCAAAAAGTAAGCTTTTTCTGGTTGGCCTGTTGCTCCCACAACTTGTACAAATTCATCACTTTTAGGTATTCGTGCTCTTTTCTACAAGTACTATATGCCAATATACCTTAACACTTCATTCACACAATTTCCATTCGCTTTGTCTAGGAAATGTGGATCGGGACTCCGCTCTCGTTTCGCAGCGATGCTGCGTCTCACTTACTCCACACACACTCGTACAGTGAAAGGTTCTTACCTTATGGCCTTGGTCGCCGATAGACCGTGAAATACCGGGTTCCCAAGTTCATGCACATACATTTCTAATCTGTTTACATAGAAAGTAATAAAAGCGTCCCCTACAAGATTTTACAACGGACACATAAAACAAACACATAAAACTACCAATTAACACATCTTTCTCCCGTTCTCAAAGAACAGTAGGCAATCTCCCATACAGCAAAACACACCAAAGATACCAAGTTCAACTCTTCTCTACTATAACCTAGTCGTTTCCTTTTGTACTCTTTTCACGGGACTTTAACCCGTATTTACGGGACTTTAACCCGTACCGTATTTACGGGACTTTAACCCGTATTTACGGGACTTTAACCCGTAAAATCAGGGATTTTTACCGAGGCGTCCCTCCGGCTTACCCTGCGAGCGGTCACGTCTGACCCTCGTTTTCCAAACAAAGCGCTTTATCCCAAAACCAACAAACAATTCAAATACCTCTTAAAGCCAATAGGCAATTAAAATACCTCTTAATTGAGCAGGAGATGCAGCCAGCGTCCATCCGAGAGCACCGGTCCAGGGAAGGAGCTTCTCCCGACGAAAAGCCGTCAGAGGCGCCCAGAAGACCCCGACCCCAGACCCGGCTCGGGAGAGGACCCTTAAGGCTTGGATCTCCTGTCTGGTGCCATATCTCCTGCCTGGCTCGCCAGAAAATGATGCCAAATTTTGCCCCAAACAGGCAGAGTGACTGCCTAATCAGACTCAGCTTAAGTCAATTAAGCAGGAGGTATTTTTATTAGCGACGCGTCGGAGAAATCACAAAATGGATTTCTGAGTTCACATAGCAAAAGCAAGCCTTATATACAATTTTGGGTATAGGATTACATCGGATCAGATACATAATCATGCATATTCATATGGGGCGTGGTGTAGGCGGAGCGTGGGCGGAGCGTAGGTGGAGACATCTCTTTTGGGGAATTTTCAGGTGGTCGTTCCTGTTGCCTTCACCATAGACGGGGTCTTTCCGATGAGTCTTCCTCTTTAAACTTTTGAACTCTTTTCCTAATTTGGTCAATTCCCGGTGTATTTGGCTTAGATCTCGTGGCTTGGCAAAACCCTTAGGGTCGTTTTGACATTGCTGGCTCTAAACCTGCTTAGCTTATTAGTTTCTCCTATACCTATCTCTTCCTCTGTCATGATGCTCTACCTTTTATCTAATTTATTGCTCTGTTTTCCTAGTGCTGTGCTTTCTCCGTGTGTTCTAGTGCTAGGCCCTTCTTTACATGCCTCTCATTCCATGTTTTAACCCATTACTTCTGGAAAGCTATCTGCTTTAGGGCTTCAGATTCAAGCACAACTCCCACCTCATCAGGCACCGGCGCATCCACACTGGGGAGAGGCCCTACGAGTGTCCCCAGTGTGGGAAGAGTTTCTCCAGCAGCTCTCACTTGACCCAACACCAACGGAGGCACCACTAAGGGAAGCCCTGCGAGTGCCCCGAGTGCGGGCAGAGCTTCGTGCGCTGCTCCAGCTCCATCCCCCACTGGAGGAGGCACTTTGGGCACAGCCCTGGTCACTCACATTCCCTGAGATCCATGTTGGGAACACACCTGGCTGCTTCTCCTTTTTGTTTGGCCTTAATTTCCCTGTACTTCACCTTCATCCTTTAAAAACACCCAAAACTGGGTTAAATGAAGGAAATTGAATATATCTGAAGTTCCATAATTTCTCAGTTGTTTTAGAGGGAACTTAGGATTTGGGGACACGTTCTGTGTGGAGTGCTGCTGTTGCTAAGAGGCAGGAATTTGATCTCACCCTTCTTGTGTTGCTAAGAACTCCTCCCCTGACCCAAACCCCAACTCCACCCTTGGGATACCCTATAAAAACTCCACAGCCCTTCCTGTGCCCTGTCTTTGAGGGATAAGAAATGGATTCCCAAAGGATCAGCCCTTTTCCCACTGGATTCCAAAGGATCAGCCTCATTTTTCACTGGATTCCTCGAGGATCAAGCTTTTCCCGCTGGATTCACAGATGATCACCTCTTTTCCACTGGGTTCCCAGGGGATCAGCCCTTTTCCCACTGCATTCCAAGAGGATCAACCTTTTTCACTGGATTCCCGGGGGATTCTGATTCTGTCACTGCTGATTTTTTTTTTTGTACTACTGCATTTGTATTTTTATTTTTTCCTAATAAAGAACTGTTATTTCTACTCCCATATCTTTTCCTGAGAGCCCCTTAATTTCAAATTATTATTACTAGTATTATTATTATTTATAGTAGTAGTAGTAATCAAAGGATTGGCCATGTAAAATAGTTCATGAAATATATAAATGAGTTTATGGTTATGCATGAGGGTCTATGAATATGCAACATGCTGATGTAATCAAGCCAGAATAATTGAGGAGTGTCCCCGAAAATATCTGGGGCGTCTTGGTGGCCATAACAACCTTTGCTCCTTGGTCCTTGTCTCACATGACATCAGCCTGTTTCATATTCATAGACTCTTTGCATATCCATAAACTCATTTACATATTCTAGGAACAAAATTGGCTTCATCCTTTTTGGGGTCCCACCCCCGTCCCAGCTCAATTTGGGGTGTCCCATCCCTCTCCCAGCTCATTTCTGGGATGCCATACCTCTCCCAGCTTAATTTGGCGGTCCCATTCCCCTCCCACCTCAATTTTGGGGTCCCGACCCTCTTTTCTCCGCTCTCCCTCCCCTTTCCCATCGTTCCCCCAGTCCCCTCCCCCGTGTTTGGTTTTGGGAGCTTCAGGCCCCTCCTGCTCCTTTTTGGGCTCCCGACCCTGTTTTGCATTAATTTGGGGTCCCCCCCCATCCCCAGGGTCACCTTCCACCCCCCCAAATTCCTCTCTTGGCAACTGATGAGTCATCAGCGAGACGCGCTCTGATTGGCTGGAAATTACCCCGCCTGGTCTCTGAGTATTTACTGCAAAGAGAGGCCTTGGTCTGTTCCTGGCAAGCGATGAGTCAGAGTCGGGCCGGGCACTGATTGGCTGAAAATCTCTGAGCGGGGCCAGTGCTCTGAGTTTGTGCCCAGCAAGTGGATCATCATCAGTGCTGCGCGTTCTGATTGGTCGGGATCAGTTTTGGGGTGGGGACAGGAGGAACTGGGGTTACTTGGGGTTTACTTGGGTTTATTAAGGGTTTGTTTGGGGTTTATTTGGGGTTATTGATGGACTATTTGGGGTTTATCTTAGGTTTTACTTGGTTTATTTCTGTTTATTTGGGGTTATTTGGAATTATTTGGTGTTCTTGTGGTTAATATTGGTGTATATGGGGTTTTTTAGGTGTAGTTGACACCAATTGGTGTTTTTTGGGTTTAATTTGGGGGTTTATTTTGTTATTTTGGGGTTGTTTGGATTTGTTCGGGGTTATTTGGGGGACTTTTAGGTAATATTTGGGGTTTTTTTGAGGTATTTGGGGTTTATTTTGAGTGTTTTGGGGTTATTAGGGTTATTTGGGGTCATGTGGGGTCAATAAATCCGGCAATGTTTCTCCTGCAAAAACGGGAATTTTTCCTTAAAAATCTGAGAGTTTTTCCCCAAAAAAACTGGAATGTCCCTTAAAAATCCCGGACTTTTCCCAGCCAATATCAGCGTGCCCTGCCCCAAACCATCCAATCACCGCGCTTCATCTCCCAAATTAACGAATCACGGCAGGTACTGCCCCAAACCAACCAATCACTGCGTGTCTCCCCTCAGGAACACCCGCCTCCCTGTGCTCCGATCCAACCAATCACCGCACGCCTCCACTCAGCACCTCCCGCCTTCTTTGCCTCTATCCAACCAATCACCGCTCGCCTCCCCGCCGATCTCCTGTAAATCACCACGCCCTCTTTGAAACCGACCAATCACTGGGCATCTCCCCTCAGCAACTCCCGCCTTCCCGGCGCGTACCAGCCAATCAGAGCCAAGCCCAAAGCTGCGTCCCCTGACCCCGGGGCCGGGCATGGAGCCGGCGCCCCCTCCCCCGCCCCGCCCCCCGGGACCCCCTCAGGGACCTCCGGGAGCCGCCCTGGGCTCGGGCGGGTCCTGCGGGAGGCGCTGGAGAGAGCGGGGGAGGCGCTGGGAGAGGACGGGGGGCTCCGGGAGCTGCTGAGGAGGCGCAGGGACAGGTGAGGGGTCCTGGAGGGGTCGTGAGGGGAATTTGGGGAGGGGTCTTGAGGAGGTTTGGGGGGGATTTGGGGAGGGTCTGGGGGGAACTTGAGGGGGTTTTAGCAGGGTCTGGGGGTGCTGGGGGGGCTTTTTGTGGGAATTTGGGGAGGGGTCCTCGGGGGGTGTCACGATCCATCCTCACGGACGTGTTTCGTGATGGTTCATGGATTTGATCTCAGGGTGCAAAAAGAACCGACACAGTACAAGGGGGTTTGCAATGATAATTGTAACAAATGCACCTTTATTGAATGAGCACAGCAAAATGCGATAGAGGGATTAAAGGAGAGAAAAAGATAGAGGAAGAGAGAGACAAAAGAGAGTGAGAGAGAAAGAAAGAGGGGATAGAGCTACCAAATGTAGAGAAAAAGTCATTTGGTCCAGTCCAGTCGAGGATCTGCTGTTACGTCGGGGAGATCTCGAAGTCTCTCGCTAACTCAGAGGTTTTTATTATGATAACTCTATTGGAAATTGCGAGGGGGGGATACAGATACAATAAGGAATAGATGTAACAGGTAGTCCATGCTCTCAGCAGTAAGCGAGAGCCATTGTCTTCTTGGTCCAGCGGTCACAACCTGCAGGCAAACATCTCGCTTTGGTCAGCTTGCCTCCCCCACACACCTGCCCTGGGCTGGGGGTTTCAGTCCCAGTCCTTGGAAGGAGCAGAGGGGCCTTTTCACATGGGAGTTCCATGTCTCAGTCCTTGATGGAGAGGCTCCTTCCATCTCAGTCTGTCTGTCCCGGTGGTTGTAAAACAGGTGAGGGTCTTCTGTGGGGGGCCCACCTGAAACTCAGGAGAAGTCCAGCCAGGCCGAGAGGTGGGACAGCTTCCAAGGCTGTTGTTGCACAAAGGGCACGGTGCCCCTTCTTCTCCTTGGGCTCAGAGCAGCACACAGCAAACACCACCTGTGAGAACAATAACTTAGCACTGTGCTCTCAGGTCTCAGGCACATGACTTTCTCTCTTGGAGCCAGAGATTTCAGACAGGGGGGTCTTCTCTTCAGTGGTCCCCCAATGAGGATCATGAGGCAGATGAGGGAAAATTCAGACAGACTCTCACACGACCCCGTGACTCACAATTGTCTTGAGGGATCTTCATCAGCAGAACTCTGGAGCATCATTGATGAGTCTGCAGAACTCGCCGTACGTTGGTAGTATAACCCGGAAAAATAGGGACGATAGAAAGAGAGGAAATAGAGTGAGAGAGGGAAAAAAAAGGATAGGAGAAAGAGGGGGAAAGGAAAACAATAAATAAACATAATATTGATTATCATAACAATTTTCACAAATGGTTGATTAATTAAAACAATATTACTTTTAAAACAATATTTAAATGGTTAAAACCAGTCACAAATAATCAAAAGCAAAAGCAATCAACACATATTAATACAAGCATTAACTTTAAAAAATTATTTTCTAAAACAATTCACTAAAAATCAAACGTAATTTCCACAAAATCATAAATGGAAATCAAGGATTATTCCAAAACACATAGGCTTCATTCATAATTGCCTTGTGTCAAATGTCATGGGGATGTCCACAGTGTAGAGGACATCAGCCAAGTTGTGTGCATTAACTATAGACGTCAATCTTGTCAGCTGTTTCATGCTCCAATTAATAATGAATAGGACTGCTGATAAAATAAAACCAAACAGAATTAGTATCAAAAGGATAACAATGGGATGACACTGTTCAGGACACCCGTGTGTCCTAGGGTGACGTTATGATGCTTGTATCGCCATTCATATGTTCTGTGCCTTTAAGACTGTCTCTGTAGTGTGAAAGTTTTGTTTGAGTTTTTCTTATCAAGGACACGGAGACGGGGCAGTGCATAGTTCTGCTTTCGCCTTTTTGCTTTGCTCTCTCTCTCTCTCTGGCTCTTACTTCTGCTTCACTTCTGCTTGCTTTTGCTCCTGCTTATTAGCTAGTTTAGCTAAACAGTCCAAATTCCTTCCTGGACTGTTTCTCCTTTCCTTTTTTCAACCTTCTCGAACCTGCTCCGGACTGGGACCTGGGAACACCGAGAGTTTGCACCTTGTGGCTGCAGCAGCTGCCCCAGCGCCGGAGGGACTGAGAACAGAGCGACCACCCCTGAGAGAGACTTTCTGAATTTGTCATCTTTTTCAGAGCGGTGTCATCCGGTATTGTTCATTCTGTGTGCTGGGGGTGCTGTGCCTGTTAAATAAACAGGTTCTTTCCTCTTCTCTCTGAGGAATCCTTCCCAAACCGGTTGGGGGGAGGGGCCGTGTGGGTTTGCTTTCTGGAGGGGCCCCCTTTGGAGATTCTCTACCAAATTTGCCCTAAACTGGGAAAAAATCTGGTGCCCAACATGTGGGGCTCGAGAGAGTGGAAAAACCCTGTTTTGAGTGCATTTTGGTTGCCATTACTCTGTGTTTGTATAAAGCAGTTAATAGCCATGCTTTTTGAATTCATAATGTCTGTTGGGGTGAAGGCTTGCATGCATTTCTGGTCCCTAGGGTTTTTTGAGATCTTAATACCTCCGTGGTCCCTAGGTTTATTTTCTTATCCAGAAATAGCTTTAGTATTGTCCCTTATATGTAGTTTTTATAGCAGAGGGGCAGTGACCAGAATAGCTATCCTGCTGGGCTTGGTGGTAATGATGTGTAAAAAGTTTATAAACATGCTGGGGTCTGCTCCAGGTATGAATGGTTCATGGCTGTGGTTATGCATCCAGTTTGTTAGAGGAGGAGCGGCAGGGGATCAGGCATTTCAGCCTTTGCTTTCCTTCTTCTCCTATGAATCTGTTGCATCACTATTGAAGGATGTTGAGTTTCCCCTGAACGTTAAAGAGACCATCTTTCTGGTATTCAGTCTGGTAACCTTCGTGTATACAGCCTGCTGCTTCTCTAGGATGAGGGCTGAGATTTCTAGACGAGCTGATGAGACCCCTGACTCAAGAGTAGACCCCAGTGTGGAAAATCCTAAGTGGTGTGGGAAATGGGAGGATATGGGCCAAATCCTGAAGGAATTCTCTGACCCTATAGTCTGGGATTTTCCCCATGAGCAAATTCAGAACCCAGCTGAGGTGGGGAAATATCTGAAAGAGAAGTACCAGGATGAGCCTAAGGAGAGGAAGGTCATTGCAGTGAGCTGGGCCCTGGCTGGTGCTCATCACTCGCTGCTAGATCCTGTCGGGCAGCAGAGAGAGGCAGGGGGGCAGGGAGATAAATCAGCAACTGTCCCGGTGACTCAGGCTGCAGCCAACAGCCCAGGCTCGAAGCCAGCAGCCAAACCAGATAGTGAGCCTAAGCCAGCAGCTAAACCAGAAAATAAGCCTCAACCAATGGCTGTTGCTGCCAGCACTAGAAGTGGGAAATGCACGGACAAGACCAATCGACCAGTGGATGATGAGGATGATGATGATGAAGGAGAAGGAACCTGAATGCCTCCTGACATAAAATCAGGAGTCAAAGCAGCAGGTGCAAGATCAGATGCAACTATTGAGTCCTTTTCCCTGAAGGACCTTCATGGCTTACAAAAGGATTACATGTGGGGACGGGGTCTGTTTCTATTGCTGGTGTGACAGGGGGTATTGGAATATGAATCCCAATATTACCAGTTAGATTGTGCCTGGGCCAGTCTGACCCTCGCTGCTAGGCCAAAGGCGGGAGCTGTGGTGTATCACCCCAGAGACACCTTTAGCTTGCTGGTGGTTGCAGCTGGGCACTAAACAAGTCCAGGCTTGTTAGGAACTCCGTTTACCTCAGGAGGAAAGCTTCAGGCGATGGTAAAGAGAAAAAGGAGAGGATTCTGCTGGAGGGTTATATCCAGAGGTTTATTCCATGGTTACAGAGGTCTGAATCTTAAGAACAGCTCCAACACAATCCCGACCGCATGGCCTGATTCACCTTTTAAGCTCCCGGGGCAGGGGGAGGGGAGGGGACAGGTGAGCCACCAACCAGGTGGGAGGGGCGGGGTCTCAGGAGAGGATGGCACCTAGACAGACCAATGACCTCTGGGCCTGAGGGGCATCCTTTGAACTTGGCCAACCACACAAGGCCTTGCTGGAATGTTAAAACTGATTGACAGGACTCACTCAGCAAGGGGGCGAGGGGGGAAAGGAGAGAGGTATAGGCACACCTGGGTAAGGGACCCGGAAGTTTAAAGCACACTGCAACAGTCACTGTCCATATAGTAGGAAGTATAGCTTCCATTTGGGACAGAAGAAACCCAAGAGCCATTTAAGAGCATCAAGAAACAGGAATAGGCATCCTTTAGAGCCATATCAGTAAGTTCCCACCATGGCAGGGAAGCAGTGCTGGGTTAACCCATCAATACTCCACTGTTAGACATCAGAGACCAGAGCCCTGCTCTGAGAGCCTTGAACAGGTCCTGCAAACCTCTCCTACCTGAGGCAACACGCAGCTCCAGAGACAGAGGATCTGGCAGGGACACAGCAGGGAGTGGTGGCAATGCAAAGACCTGAACACTCAAGGGAACAGAGCTCCCATTGATGGAATAAGTACATCAGACATATAGCCTGGTGGGAAAGGAAATCTCCAAATCAGGCAAAGCCACTCTGATATCCCCTTTCTCCAATATGGCAACCTATCATCTGCTTATATCTCCTTTCTTCTGTCACTTCCTTTCAACAAATACTTGAAATTCTCTTTAGTGTTTAGATTTGAGAATCTGCAGATTGTTACTGATCAATTCCAGCTTTATTCTTACTAATTAGAGATACACTGGTCTTTAACCTACTCCAGGGCCCTCATGTGAATTCAGAGGTTGTGACAAGCAGGAATTTCTCTAGTGACATTGAACCCAGGGACACCCAGCAACATCAGCCCCAGGGTAATGCCTCAAAGTGCTATCCCTAGTGACAGAGCCAAGGCTCCCAGTCTTCACATCCCTGCTTGCCACCAACTCATTCTCATATATGGCCTGGTCTGCATTCATCTGGAATGACAGATAGGAACCATCACTGTGGTAAAGTCAGGTTGGAGCAGTATGAGGCTGGAGAACAGCATTTGGCCTCTGCAAGTCTGTAGGATGTCCACTGAGCAGCTAAAGCCATGGCAGGCTGTTCCAGCTCTTCCAGCCTAGCAACAGCTGCAGCTCTTACCCGAAAAGTAGTGCCACAGGCAGAGAGTGGAAACTGGTACACAACAAAGGCATTGTTTGTGAGGACAGGGACACAGCCAGTACTGTGTCCACTGGCCAGTTGCACTGAGCCCAGGGCAACAGGTGGCAGGGTGACATCTCGAGAAACAGCAATGGAAAACTGGCCATCTGGTGTGCAATGAGCTGTCACTGGAGAAAAAGATGGAATCAGCCTTGAGCTCAGAGATAAGAGAGATGGGAAGGATGCTCTAACATCACAACCAAGACAAGACCAGCAAGTCCTGCAAGATGTCCTGCCTTTAACCCACAAAACAAGTGCTAAGTATGGCAAGACAAGTGCAGCCAGTTCCAACAACAACACCAATGCTGGGCATAAAACCAGGTGTGTTGCAATAGAGTGGAAAATGCTGGACACTTGACTGGGACATGATATTCCTGGCAGCCAAAAACATGGCCCTGAGCCACCTGCAGGAGTGGTACACACCAAGTGCTGGCTTGCCCTGCCAGTAAAATCAGAAATCCTGTTTTGCAGCAGCTCAGGAGGGAGGGAGAACAGGTGCTCAGGCTTACCTGTGTTACCAAAGTAGCAAGGTTTCACCCTGTCTCTGGGGTCATAGCAGCAGCCTCGTGCTTCACAGTCTCCCTGGCTGATGGGCAGGGAGGCACACGGCAGCCGGTCCTGGCTGGGAACAGCCAGACAGACACTGCTGCTTGGAGCATCCAGGGCTGCAAAAACCAGCAGGTCTTTGCAGATAAAGCACAAGAGCAGGGGGACAAAGACATGAAGGACACAGGCTGAAGGTGTCCTGGTGATTCTGCATACAAATCAAGGAAAGTGAGAGTTAGGTGAGGGTCAGCCACACGGCCTGGATCTGGCATGGAAGCCTGCTCAGGAGGGACCTGCATTTCCATGAAGCAGAGACTTCCCCTGAGGCCATGTACAGGAAACTGGACCTACATTGGATCTGTCAAGATAAGGCATTCTAGATTGACTCGTGGTAATTAAGAAAACCATTGTACCTAGTCTCCAGTTAATTCACTGAACTTGCTGAACTCATGTAGCCAGAATATGGCTGGGAGACATGATGTACATATTCACCTGCTGACCCTGCAGAGAGGCACAAGTCCTTAGCAATTTGGTGGCCCCTATGTCCAAACCTTTTTTCATGGAGATTTCTGCACAGCAGTAAGTCCCCTTTCCTAGCCCCCAAGCTGACTAGGAGCAGCCATCTGAAAGGAATGGTACTGATCACCAGAAGATTCTGACAGGTACTTGTATCTTACCAGGAAGGTCCACAGGGCACCTGAGCAGAGTCTCTTAACGAAGAACGTTTTGCCCAGCAGCATCTATTCCTTCAAGCCCAACCAGTATAAAGTAATTGTGATCCTAGGGAAAAGCCACACCAGTCAGGACAGCCAGAGCAGCAGTAGTTACAGTCCCAGCAGAATCCCTAAAGCCACTCACCCACTCAAAGACATAACAGCCTGCATAAGAGACTGGTATTTTCCTGGAGCCTTCTGGAGTCCCAGATACCAAGAGCCCACAGCCAGAGTCATTCTGCAGAGCATGTGCCTTCCATTCAGTATCTAGGGAAAGAGGACACAGCAGCAGGGGCTTCAGAGTCCCACATTGCAGATTAGACCCACTACAATCCTACCTTTCTATAGGAAATAGGGACCTAGACAATATTAGGGTCGGGAACAGCAGTGAGAGTATCCAGCAGCCAAGACATCTAGATCCAGGCACAGCACTTCACCAAGTCCTTGATGGCTGTGTCATATAAACATCCCCCAGATTATGCAAGATGCACAGAACTTCAGTAAAGTACAACAGCACTGCACATCAAAATCTGTTCCTTTACTCTCCTTCCATGCACCTCTGCGTCTGGGCAAAGATATGGCTAAAAATGCCTCTTGATATTGCCTCACCCCATGTAGTCAGCGCAAATGAAACATTCCCTTCCCAGCCTTGTGGTAAGGTGAGCTGTAAACTTTTCTGGCCACAAGTCAGCAGGGTAGGATCAGAAAAAACACTGATAGGAGTCCCCAGAACCAAAGCCAGGGGGCCAGGAAACACCCAGAAGAGCATAGCTCCTGATGCAGCCCAAGACCACCCTACAACAACCATCCTGCTCTCTTGCTAGGCTCTTAGCCTAGTCCTTTTAAATTGTGAAGCCAGCTGGGACCAGAAATTCCCAGGTGGACACAGCCCAGCAGTTTATCACCTTCCATTGCCCTCACCTGAACTCAGCAGAGTCTGCTGGTGCTCTTTGAAGAAAAACAAAGGGCAAGAGTTGAACTAATGTCAAGAGATGGGTCTGTATTCATACTGTAGAGCCCCAGGAGGGTCTTCAAAGCTTCTTTCCTACCCTGAGTTCCTCCCACAGCTGGAACACATAGGAAATCTGGTTGCTTCTCCCCATGCACCCTATTGCTGCTCTAATTGCTCAATACATGGCATGAGTGCAAGAAACAGTGACAATGCTCTTTTATTCTTTTTAAGATTATACATGTTCAAATGCCAGACACAGGATGCTGACACAAAAGCACAGAAAGAGCCCTCCACATAAAATCTGTGAGAAATCATGGAGCTCAGAAGGCCTTGCACACCTAAACAGTGACGATTCCCCATAAACACTCTTGATTGTGGACTTACAGCCCCTGTTTGCAGTGTGTTTGTGTGGGGATGGTTGCAGGACTGGTTCAGACCTGGCTGCTAAGTGGCAGGATGCTCTCTGGGATCCCTACCCCCAAAAAGCGGCAGGTGGGCCCCTGAGATGGGCTTGAAACACAGGCAAGGGGAGCTTCTGTGATCCCAGAGAAAACTGCCTGCCAGCAGCCATTGCCTGCCTGTAAGTGCAAGGTGTCATGGAGAGTCTCCTCCCCAGCCACACATCAGGCAGCCACACCAAGCGAATGCCTCATGGGCCATCTTTCCATGCATGTTTCTGCATTCATGCCATGAAACTGTGAATGTCTTTACAGTTCTGCCTTTTAGCAGATCCTCCAGCTCCTGGATGTCTGCACAGCACCGTACAGCATCAGTACCCTGGCCCCAGCCAGCCCTCACCACAGGCATGGTGGGTGGGCAGCAGCTGAGTCTGAGGGAGGCATTTCCTTTGCCCTTCCACCTTAGCCCACAGCCCATCTTTGCTGCACACCTGTGCAAGATGCCATGATCCCAGCTGGTCAAGAAGGTCACTGTGCCTACCTCTGCTAATTTCATGCACCAGCCAGGATGGCTGCTCCACAAAGTGTAAGACCTTGTCAGCAGCTATGCGCAACAGGCAATGGATCTTGGCAGCTTGCCTACGTAGCTGAGGCTTGAGCAGCCCTCATGAACCAGCTGTGCTCCCCACAGTGCCTGCCAGGGCACCAGGCAGCAACAGAGTAGAGACACCAGGGAAAACATTTGGACTTTGGCAAGGAGGGAGGCTTCATCTCTTTAAAAGCCTGTAAGAACTGTGCATGCCCCAATCACATCATCACTGTATGACAGCCAAATGCTTCTTTTGGCTGCATTACCTGCTGATAACTGGGTAAAAATCAGTAAAGTACTTTGGAGCTATAGGGAGGTACTTTTATTATACATTAACCCATCAATACTTCACTTCTGATAATAAAAAAGAATGTCTACATGGACTTGAAGAATAATTCTACATGAAAGAACCCCAGAAGTGCTGTAGATCTGCCAAGGAGTACCTGTGCTGAGAACAGTTTCAGGTAACTGCCCTTTCCTAGTTCCTACACAAACACCAAATAGCTGTGTTTGATCATGTAGGGATGGAAGGCTCTTCAGATGAGCCTGAACTTCAGGGAAATTAAATGCTTTGTTTGAAAGAAGTTGTTATGGAAAATGGAAAGTGGAAAGCAGCCTAGCTGAAATGAAACAAGCAAGTCTCTCTTCCTCAGAAATCTTTTCCTCACCCATTTGATCATTCTCATGCATTCCAGTGACCCAGTTGTAATCACCAGTTTAGACAGCAGCCAAGACCACCACAGACAGAAGGACATGCAGAGGATGAAGGTAGGTGAAGAAAACCTCTCTGTGGACCACTAGTCTAATCAATGAGTGCCATGGGCAACAGGGAACTTTGGAGACAAGGTGGTAAGGTCATGAACACTGCTAGCTGGCAGCTACCTCATGTCAAAGTGCAAACTCTCATAAACTTTACATTCATTAGACGAAAGTCCATGAACCTACATGAACTTCCATAAACTGCCCTGGCAGCATCTGAGCTGATGCAGAAATTCTGCCCAGCAGACCAGCTACTAGCCAAAAGTTGTTGACAGTTTGGTTTTTCCACCAAAGCATTGAATATGGCTCTCAAAGAAGTAAAATAAGATTTAAAATGAACAACTAGAAAATTGTTGCACCAATCCAAGAGAACAAGGATGACTTAGAACTCCCTTCTGTAGCAAAGGTACAAAAACTTTTGCAAGGGATGGAGATCTTCACTCGCTCCTCTGAGTGGAAGGGAAACTCACCTTAACACACTGCTTTGCAGTAAACACAGTATGCCCCAACAAAGCCCTCAGCCAGGCCTCTTGCTAATTCCCACCAAGTCCCACATCCCCTATCCTTGCAAAACCTTCTAATCAGTTTTGCCTGCAAATATGTCACAGTTCAGGAGAGACAGAGGGTTAAGGTCAGACTGAACAAGATGAGCACAGCAGCAAGGGTTTTCTACCAGCCCCTGCCATTGCTCTTGGGACCCCGCCGGTACGCAGGCCCTGGGCAGTCTTGGGCAGGAAGCCTCCAGCTCTTTTTTAAGCCCTTGCAACACAGCCGACACGCTCTGCTGCCTCCCAGAGCACCTAGAGAACTTCCAGAGCACTAGTTCCTCATAGTGGAGTCAGACATCAAGAAAACAAGAACCTGTGCATGCCAGCTTCCAGCTGCAGGTTGGGTGAGCTGCTTTGGTAAGTGCAAGGACAAGTTGCCAGGTTGCAATGGCCTATACCAGCCTCGGACAAGTACATCTCTGTCCTAGCTTGGGAAGCCATTTCCCAGAGACTCTTTCAAGTTCTGGGTTTCTCTCTTCTCTGTACTTTTCTCTTTTTTCCTCTAGGAGCCCTTGAGGAGTTCAGAGTCTCAAGGTTTTGTCCCCTTTTCTTACATCTTCGTTTAGTCTCACCCAGCAAGTCCCTTCTTGTCTGTTGTCATGTCTGGAGACCTTTCTAGCCTTGCTGGATAGATATTTTATACTCTCCTCTCTTGTAAGGCCAGACACCCCTAGGGAGAGAGACTGGGGCTATTGCTGTGCAATAGCTCTGAGGAAAACACAATGGCTTGTCCTTTAGCAAATAACATGCAGTATGAAGTTTACTAATAACATCAGGAAGATTTCAGGAACAATGAAGGATGGCTCACAGCACTGAGGGCTTGCATAATCAATACAGAAGAGCAGAAAACCCAAATGTCACTGAAGTACTTGGAAGATGTTCTTGTGACAGTGAATATCTGTGAGTGCCTCAGAAGGACACTGTCCCCCTACCACGATTTCTTTAACAATTAAGTCTAGATAAAAGAAAAAGAAAACAAGTTTTTTGAGCACATTACAGATTTCCTAATCTCTGTTGGCTTCTGCAGTTGTTTGAGATAAGGTGTGACTTCAATGAATAATTAATACCAATAAAAGTCTTAGTTTCATAACACAGGGCAATCTAACAAATGATTAACTAGTAAACATTGACTGACTCAGCCATGTGACTCAAAACCTGCTCTTGAACTAACACAGACCTTTGGGATATAAACTCAGATTCTGACAGCCAGAGTCACTCCCTCCTGAGCCACAGACGAAAATGGAGCTCCTGGGAGGAGCCACTATTGTCCTCCTGGTTTGCATTGCCTGCCTGCTCTCCTTTGCAGCATGGAAAGGAAGGTCTGGGAAGGGGAAGATGCCTCCAGGACCAGCTCCCCTTCCCATTCTAGGCAACCTGCTGCAGGTGAAACCAAGTAACTTGACAAAAACCCTCCAGAAGGTAAGGCCACTTCTTCTGTTGTTCTGCTTTGGGTGAGAAATCTGTGGGACTTGTGTGTGGGGTCAGCCTGTGGCTATGGCTCAATGACTTGCAATTCCAGAGGAGCAGAAAAGTCATGGGGACTGCAGCTGCTTCCCCTCACTGCTGTTGCCATGTTGTTTAGGACCTGATAAGTGGGACCCATCTGCACAGCCACATTTATCATGAGAGACCCAAATCTTGATGTTACCAATGTGTGAGGCTAACTGCCTGCTGTGGGAGGCAGCAGCATGGAGACTTTCCCACTCTTCCTCACTATTTGCTCCATGGCCATGTTCTCTCTTGCATTTTTACAGCTCAGTGAAGAGTATGGACCCGTTTTCACAGTGCACCTGGGCTCTGACCCAGTGGTGGTGCTGCATGGATACGATGTGGTGAAAGAAGCCTTGGTCGATCGCGCAGACGAGTTTGCTGCCAGGGGACACATGCCAATTGGAGACAGGGCTAACAATGGATTAGGTATGTTTGCTGACTCAGCTCCTTCTGAAGGAGAAGGGAAGGGGTTGTGGATGTGATCCAGATTAGAGCCGGAGTGTACCTTGCATGAGGGAAAACTGCATGGGGTGGGTGCAATCCACCTGGAGAGGGGAAGACAGAGAAGGCTACTGCAACTCAGAGGGTGGGAGGTGGCAGAGAAGGGGAGCCAGATTGCTCTCAAAGATGGGCAGGGAAATGGCAAGGGGCAGCAGCCAGCAGCTGCAGCAAGGGAAATTGTGTATGGGTGAGTATGTATTATTCACAAGGATGTTGGGCATGTAGTGGAGAAGGCCAAAAGCAGGCAGTTGGACCGCAGAACTGCAGTACGCTGTGACGCTGCCATGTCAGTGCTCTCCAGGGACAGGATTCACTGTCACCATGAGCCACTGTTCATCTCACAGCCAGCATGCCCGGGACATGTCTTTCCTCTTCTTTCTTCTTCTGCAGGGATTGTTTTTAGCAACAATGAGCTATGGTTACAAGTCCGGCGGTTTTCTCTCACCACTCTGAGGAACTTTGGAATGGGGAAGAGGAGCATTGAAGAGAGGATACAGGAGGAATCTGACTACTTGCTGGAAGAGATCAACAAAACAAAGGGTACAATCCATTTTTAATATATCTTATGTTTGAAAAAATAGGCTCTATTAAGGGAGCTCACTTATTTAGCATGGAATGAAGTTCCTATGGATTTGGTCCATGCACCAGCTACCCCTCATTATGAAGCCGAAATAATTTTGTGATCATGTCCTGTTCTGTTTGGAGGACCCTTCTGTGTCACTCAGAGACTGATCTGATATTTCCACTAACAACTGGAGTTCAGATTACCCGCAGTAGCCATAAGTAGACATACAACATTTCATGGGGTTTTTTTTAATAGTCTGTAACGTTTCTGAAATCACAGGAAGAGCTTTTGACCCAACCTTCATGCTGAGCTGTTCTGTCTCCAATGTCATATGCTCCATTGTCTTTGGGAAACGATATGATTATAAAGACAAGAAGTTCCTGGCTCTGATGGACAACATGAACAACATCTTTGAGATGATCAACTCCCGCTGGGGACAGGTACGTTCAGTAGGCATTTCACAGTGGCGACATTCTCCCAGGGAAGCAGGAGGCCTCCTTCCCAATGAAGTTCCATTTCAGTCTTCTAAGTAGGACCCCATCAATGCTCTGCTGCACTGAAGGCATTTCATTCAAGAGCAAGAAACTCCCTCGCCAAAGCTGGAATTGGCTTTGCCAGCTAAGTACAATAGTTCCCAATAGCCCTGGACAACTTTCTTCTCCACTTCTAAGGTTACTACTACTACTACTACTACTACTACTACTACTACTACGCAAGTCCCGCCAGACTGCTCAGCCTCATAGTCCTTCTGCTTGGCTCAGTTGACAGGGTTGTGGCTTTTCTGGGCATTTGGTTAGTATCAAAGGATGGGGCAAATGTCATACTAGGGACCTTCCTGTTTCTTTCCTTCCAGCTCTACCAGATGTTCTCAAATATCATGGATTACCTGCCTGGCCCACACAACAATATATTTGGAGAATTTGATGCTCTAAAAGCCTTTGTAGCAGAGGAGGTGAAGTTGCACCAAGCCTCCCTAGATCCCAACTCCCCTCAGGACTTCATCGACTGTTTCCTCAGCAAAATTCAGGAGGTAAGGAGAAGATGGCCCCAGTTTGTCCCCAAACACACCTATGCTGAGTCCTTTCCTCTCATAAGTAACACAGACATGGGGATGACCCCTTCCCAGTCAGCTGTGCAATGGGAAAACAGCAACAATACCCCAGATACTGCCTGTGTTAGAGCTTACAGCTCTGGGTCTGCGTGCTCACCAGCCACCACTACTGTTTGGAGAGCAAGAGCTTCCTCTGCTTTCACCAAAACACAGGGACTTTTTCAGTCTGGTCTTGCAATTCTTTCACTGGAAAGCATTAGACACAGCAGACAAGCAGTAGAGTTCCATTCAGTGCACAGCCTAAAAGGAGGTTGGTATTGAGTTTACTGCTCAAGGCTGCATTGCAATGCCCCAGATGGCTGGGGCCCCTTAGCAGAGAAATGCCACAGCTCTAGGAGAAAACAAAGGTCTGAGATGACACGTGAAAGGGCCACTTTCTCTCATCTCAGCCAGAGGAAAAACAAAGCCTTTTCCTTAGGAGAAAGATCGTCCCAATTCCAGTTTCCACATGAAGAACCTGATAACAAGTGCTTTCGACTTGTTCCTTGCTGGAACTGAGACAACAAGCACCACTGTACGATATGGGCTCCTGCTTCTTCTCAAATATCCAAAGATTCAAGGTACCAGTTTGTGACCTCTTCCTCTCTAGCTGTTCCCCTGGGCTGGGCACATGACTAACACCACATCCTTGTCCCAGATTTTCCCTTCATATCTCTCTCTCTCTCTCTTTCTCTCTCTGAGACTGTGTCCACATCTTTATTTAGCCAAATCAATGCAAGTTTCTTTGCATGGGCAGAAGTGTTAGCTGTGTTCCAGTCAACATCAAAATCAACTTAATGCTCCTGCCATCTGAGATTTGTTACTAGTTTACAGCAACCTATTTAGATGGGTTTGGTTTTATTTACCCATTTGATGATTTGTGCCTCTCATGACAGAGAAAATTCAAGAAGAGATTGACCAGGTAGTAGGACGATCAAGAAAACCCTGTGTGGCTGACCGGACCCAGATGCCCTACACAGACGCCGTGGTCCATGAAATCCAGCGCTTCATCTCTCTTGTCCCCCTGGCTCTCCCTCACACTGTGACCAAAGACACCAGCTTCAGAGACTACGTCATTCCTAAGGTGAGCTCCCTCCAGTTCAGCAGTTCTTAGGCTGTCAGTTACAAGCCACAAGTTAGAACTGTTGTGGCGTGATTTTGTTTTCACCCAGTCCTTTCTGAGGGGTTTATCCTCAGGCAGCTGGAGCTGACTTGCACTCCCTTCTCGATGCTCTGTGGGCCAACACTAAAACAGTAGCTCTGATCAACACTTTTGTTCCCTTGCTCTGAAGCTTTACATATTTGCAGAAGCACATTAGGTTCACAAACTAGAGCAGTGATTCTGCACACAAAAGACACCAAAGTTGAGGAGCAGCTCACCACCATCCAGGATAGCCTGGGCACATGCTTGGGAGCAAAGTCAGTTGCTGGTTATTGAGCACAGAAAGACTCTGAGCCACAAAATGCTGTAGGTGATGTTTGCATTGAATGGAACAAGCCAAACTTGTTGGCTCTGTTCTAGCACACTTCCTGAGGCAGTCTCTGCTGGCCACTGCCAGAGACAGGCTGGTGGGCCAGAGCAGCCCTGGCTTGGCCTGGACCACTGCAGCAGTGCTTGTTGCTCTTCTGGGTGAATGTGGGCAGCTGGGAAACAGCAGTACATGGGCTGCTGGTGGAGTGATTTCCAGCTCTCTGTGCAAAATCATCAGGCAGGACCCAGAGAACTGCTTAGCCATCAGCAGAGAACTCTTGTGTCATCGCTGCTGAATACTCCAGCCCCTGTAAACGGCTGGCCAGGAAGTGGGGAGGTAGAGGATTGTGGCAGGCGAAATTTGTGAGGACAGGGGAATTCCACAGGAACTTCTTTTCCACAGCCTTGTGTGCTTTTGATATTTTGGACTCATAGAAAAGAAGTGACATGGTGCATCTACAAAGTAATTATTGTGAAACACCAAGAAAGCGAAGAATTAGGTGGGGGTATCCCCTGATGACCAGAGCAAGGTCAGAATGAATGTTTTGAAGATGACAGGGAGATTTCAGGAAGAGCAGCCAACAACTGCTGTGACATTCAGTAGGGTCTCCCTAAATCTGCCTCCTCTAAAGAAGGGTCTCCAACGGGAAACCAAAGGCACATGTAGGGTTATACAGGGAAGCACAGTCTCAACTTGGCAGGCAGTCAGATTGAGTGACCTCATTTGCCAGCCTTTCATGTTCTGCTCTTCTTGTGTTACTCCAGGGCACCACAATTTTCCCTGTCCTCACTTCTGTCCTCCATGACAGTAAAGAGTTTCCAAACCCACATGAGTTCAATCCTGAACATTTCTTGAATAAGAATGGCAGCTTTAAGAAGAGTGAATTCTTCATGCCCTTCTCAGCAGGTAAGGCACAGGTTTGCTCTTTTCCTCTCTCTGTCAGCCTCCACCTCTGGTGATCACCCTGTCTTTCCCTGCTGTTCTTCCTTCACACACCCATCCAAACTGTCAGGGGTCTTTTGCCAACAAATTCTTCTCTTGAAAATGTCCTTGGTAACTTTGACAGTTGTCTCACTGCTATGGCTGTGTGTAGTAAACAAAGCTGTGCGACACAGCTGCTTAGCACAAACTCAGGTCTACTCAGAAACTCCCATTGAGTTCTAATTGCTGCTCTCACTTTCAGGAAAACGAATATGCCCAGGAGAGGGCCTGGCACGAATGGAGATATTCTTACTCATAGCCACCATCTTGCAGAACTTTACTTTGAAGTCTGTTGTCAACCCCCAGGAGCTCAACATTACCCCAACTCTGAGTGGGACAGGCAATGTACCTCCTGCCTACCAGCTCTGTGCTGTCCCCCGCTGAAAAGCACTGAACCACTCTCCAGTGTCCTGAAACTGGCTATTCTTTTACATGTTCTTTACTAAAATCAACAGCAAGAGCACTGGCCCACTTTTACCAGGCCTTCAGGAAGGCAGTCCAAACACAAGGCACAAAGCAGAGACCTCTGAAGCCTCCCAGAACTCCACCACATCGCAGGAGGCTCTGGCTGACACTGCAGCCTCTTGCACGGATGCTCTGTCACAGGATCATTGAGTGCAGTGGCTGCATCAAACAGCCACTGTTGGTTTTCTCTCCAGCACAGCTCCCCTGGCTCTCCCACAGCATGTATCCCTCCAAGACCTGGTTTTGCAGATGGATAGTGCTGCATGTGTGTACATTCATGATCCAATAAACAAAAATCTGTTTATGACAACTTGAGCTGTTATTTAATTTGGGTTGGGGCAGTGCCCACATCAGCTGTTGCGCTGCAGAGTAGGTCTGCAGAGCCTGTGGCCAGCACCCTGTGGGAAGGGCTGTCCCTCCTGGGCAAGGATCCTGCCTTTGTCACCCACTGTGCTCCCTGCTGCTGCCTGCAGGGAGCTCCAGAGCAGTCACAGCACACCACCAGTCGGGAAGGCTCACGGTGCTGGAGGGGAAGGGTGACCTGCAGCCTGTCTGCCTAATGAAAAGAATGCATTCATGCTTTTTGCAGCCTGTTGCAAGGAGATCACTTACCTGAGCATTGGAGACTGCAACCAACTCTCTGGCACCTCTTTTCTACCATCAGTATCACTGCAGGGATTTAGATGCTCTTTATTAAAATTAATTCATTTAGGAAAAGGGTAGTGTCTCTTATTTCTGCCTCCAGCTACAATTTGGTGCCATTCTTTCAGTAAGAGGCCAGACGGTTTTCATAAAAATATTCCACCACAGATTACTTTCTCCTAGGCTTCTTTGTTCCTGTGGCCTTTGGTTGTGTCTATGTTCAGTTTGTTGTGTTTGTCTTGATCTTCATTTACATAGATACTTCTTGTCCCCTGCATCATGGTCATACAAAAGTCATAGTGGCAAAATATAATTTCTGTGATTGGTTTTTACAAGGCACTCAGAGACCATGTGAGTACTGCAGAGAAAACAATGTGCAAGAATTCCCACTGTGGCAGAAGCTCGCTGGCCACATTCCTACCTCCCTTTGGAAATGTTTAGAATTACTTTGATAGAGATATCACATTTGCCCACAGCTCAGGTCCATCCCTCCTTGTCCCTCAAATTTTTCCCATGAGGACTGCAGCTCTATTGCTTGTGTACTCTAAAACAATGGCAAACCATTGCTGACTGCTCATCTGGGATTGCATCTAATGGACAGGTGTGCAAGCAGAAAGAGCAGTCACATTATGAGACACAGGCACAGTGGGGAGGAGATTACCTTGAGGTTTCCATTAGTCTAAGGCTGCCCTTAGAGTCAGTCCTGCAACCCAGCAGCATGTGTGCTTTGGTCACAACAAGTTAAAAATGGCTTACATCTGGAGGTCTTGGAGGGGATGATTCATATTCATATCCTTCCTGCCCACTGGCATGCTGATTCATCTGAGGCAATGGACAAAACCATGACAAACAACATCTTTCAACAATTCCCAACAACTGCATGAGAAGCACAGGGCAGTGAGAAAATGTTCTCTTCCTAAAGAGCTCCAGAACACAGAACATGCTCAGGGGATAACCAACCACACAAAGGATAATATTTGGGATAATATTCAACATATCCTAAGCTGGATGCAATAATGCTGTGTCATTTGGAAAATGACAGCATCCTCTTGACACCTGCTCACAAGAATGACCTTGCAGAGGTCTGCTTCATAATCTAGGGCACCAACCTCCTCTTTCCTCCAACTGCCCTAAGACCCAACAATACCTCTAGGACAGAAAGGCTGAGGGCAGATGCTAAAATCCAAGCAGGTATTTGAAACCATCTCTTGCACGGTAAGGAAAGGCAGAGCTAATGAAGGAGTGAATTTGATTGCTGTGGTTGGGGCAGAGAACGGGAGGTTAAACACCCCCAAGGAGCTTTCCAACCAATAGATAGGTGATCCAGTGCCTCACCTCTCCTCCTTCCTGACCTCTCCCTGCTGCTCCCATCCAAAGACCCAACTCCCACTCACCATTTCATGGTTCTCCGTGGAAAATCCCTGCGTGCAATAACAGCAGACTGCCCAATGTCAGGGTTAGTGCTCCTTTTAGGATTAACTTCTTTTCCTGCTAACACATGCAGGACCTGCAAAGTGGAAAAGATGATAGCATTTCTCTTGGGCTGACTCAGACAAACTGTCTAGGTCCCAGAACATCCAGGCTCTGGCACACACCTGGGAAGCTGGGCTTCAGGGCTCTGGAGCCTCCATATCTTCTGTACCAGCAGCATGGCAAATCAGGCAGCTTCTGGCTCTAAGACTGCACTTATGAGGCACAGAGGGGAATCCTGCTTTTGCTTTCTAAGGCTACTACCTCCTCTGCCAGAGCATTTGCTAGAAATGCCAGGACAAAGTGGAAGATTTCTCCTGGCTTGATGCTGGGACAAATGAGCCTGTCTGGACTGAGGCATGATTCTTTTTCTGAAGTAAGTTGTGCCCCTGGGCCATACTGTGCCATGGTGCTCAGCTGCAGGAGGCTACATGGGGATCCTTATTCCTTACTTCATCTCCTGCTTTGCCTTTGGGAACAGCTGAGAGGAAATTCAGATACCATGAAGGTTTGGGTAACTGTGACACACCACAGCACTGTTCTGGGTAGTGGAACATTAATCAATTAGGTGTGTGCTGGGGAAAGAACTCAGACATGGTCCTTAGCAAGCAGGGTAGACATCAAGCAACGGACAGAAAGAGGAAGAAAAGCATTTTAGGTGCTGCCTTAGCAGCATTTTGCTGCCACAGATTGTGGACTAAAACCTCACGGTAAGGAACATCTACCTCATCCTCTGGTCCTTCACACAGGAATTTCAAGTCTCTGGATCTTTGGCACCTGCTGCTGAAGGCCATGGGTTGTAGTCCAGCAAATGAGCTGATCCTTTAAAAAATGCTTTCAGACTAATTCCCCGATCCCTGATATTTATCACTGCAGACCTGCATCTAGGCCCCCTAAAGTGTAAGCAACACATGCGACAATGTAGCCCTTTGGCTGGACAACTTGTTGCCAAGATGATGCCAAGACCGGTGCTGCCATGCTGGATTTGCTTGTGG